>NC_133429.1:40398002-40683002 GCF_011762505.2 Arvicanthis niloticus
CGTGACCAGAACTCTTGTCAAGTTTTGGGGCCATGGTTTCGGGCTCACAGTCTAAGGAGATGGTGGGAGGGGGAAGAAGGTACACATTATTTCTCCATTGAACTTGTTCCATGGATTTTCTCCATGAAACTTTATTTTAACTAGATACAGCGTTGCTGGAATCTCCAACAGGAATGCTTTCCCAATAATTTTTACAGGAGCAAGATGAAGAACCTCAGCCATGGCTCTATCACCCCACCTATGCCTGATGGGCCTTCCCTATGGCACCCAGAAAGCAGGCTGGCCTGTGTAACAGGAACTGAAAGATTTCCAATGCCTCCAGAATATTCAGTAGAGAAAAATGCAAGCAGGCTGTAAGGGACTGGTTCTCAACCTGTGGGTCGCGACCCCCACGGGGGCCCATATAAGATATCCTGTGTGTCAGATATTCAAGAGGAGCAAAATTACAGTTTTAAAGTAGCTACAAAGGTAATTTTATGGTTAGGGTTCACCGTAACATGAGGAATTGTACTAAAGGGTCACAGCCTTAGGAAGATTGAGAGCCACTGTGTTCGCTCAGCTCCGAACAAAGCACTAGCAGTTAGTTACAAATAGTTTACAAACCCAGACGTGGAATGTTGACTTCATCCTTTATTTGCTACTGACACCTCCAAGATCCTACGTCTGGGACATTGATGCTTATTAAGCTCTGATGTGGGGCTTTTCTACGAAACTACAGGAGGGAAAGAGAAGGCGTCTACCGGTTAGAAATAAGATTGAAAAATTCCTTTGAGTTGTTTTTTTTTTTCTTCCATCGGTGGAGAAGTCTTGCAGAACATCTTTGTCTTTGGCTGGGGAGACTGCCGTGCTGATGAAGTGCTTGCCTCACTCGAGTGAGAAATTATTTAAAAAAAAAAAAAAAAAAAAAAAATCCCAGCACAGGGCTTCCACCGTTTATGTTCCCGGATGAAAGACACAAACAGCCTTATATTTTTAAATACACCTTAGGCGGCACAATAGCTGGGGAACTCCCTACCCTCCATGCTACTAGAATCCACCTTCCCATTGATAACTCCTAGTTACCCCTTACTAATTTCTGCGTTCCATCTGAGCTGCTCTTAACTCCAATCAGGCAGCCCTGTGGGCTGTGTTCTCATAGGCTCTTAACCCATGGTGGCTCGCTCTCTCTCTCTCTCTCTCTCTCTCTCTCTCTCTCTCTGTCTCTCTCTGTCTCTCTCTGTCTCTCTTTCTCTCTCCCCCTACCCCCTACCTCCTGGCGCTCCCCCCCCCCTTTCTCTCCAAACCTCAACCCCAATCACAATCAACTGGGGGCAGGGTCACTCACTGTCTGACACTGGACTCTCTCTTTGGGGCAAACAGCCTTGGGGAGGCTCCAAATTAGCATTAAAATACAAGCAGCATTAGGCCAACCCACTATACCTCACAAGACTGAGGACTTGAGTTCAAGCCCCAGTAACCACATTTAAAGACTGAGTATGGCAGGGTATACTTATAACCCAGTTATTAGGAAGTAGAGGCAGGTAGACCCAGAGACCTCCCTAGCTGGCCAGTTGAGGACAACACTCAAGGTTGACCTCTGACCTCTGCACACACACACACACACACACACACACACACATAGAGAAGCTGTATCTTTATCCCCACTCTGCCGTTGTCCTTGCCATCTAGGTCACCTCATTGGGAAAAGTTTGGGAAAACTGCATTTATCTCTAACCTTATATATTCTCAGTGGTTAGTGAGTGGAGGAACTGGAAAGCAAAGGGAACTCAGATTTAAATGTCTATCAAATAACCTGACAAATAACCATTGCATCGGCCACATTTCCCATGTCCACAAGCCGCTACTCATTTGTCTGCATAAAGCACTGCGGCGGAGTAAGGTAAATCACCAGGTATTTAATAATGATAATGTTTTTATAACACACTCATCATGTACCATGAGTGGGATTAAACATTATAAATATATAAATATATTATACTTACACACATATATAAATGTATTTCATCCGCACAATTTCTAAAGATTTCATCTTCCTTTCCCTTTCATGTGTGAGTACATATGTGCTCACTTATACATGTGTGGGAGTGTATGTGTGTGTATTGTGTGTGAATGTGTGTGTGTGCCGTGTGTGTGCCTGTGTTTGCATGTGTGTGTGTATGCACCTGTGTGTGTGTGTGTGTGTGTGTGTGTGTGTAGGCCAGCAGTCAACCTCAGATGCTATTCCTCAGAGCGCTATCAACTTTGGTTTCTGAGACAGGGAACTCACGGACTCAGCAAGCTTGGCTAGCCATTTAGCCTGGGGATCTGTCAGTCCCCACCTCCCCAAGTCTAGCATTATAAACACACATCACCATGCCCCATTTCCACACAGCTTCTGGGCCTCAAGCTCCGGCCCCCATGGGTGCATAGCATTTACTTTACTTTCTGAGCTGTCTCCCAACCGGCTTGCCTCTTTGTCATGTAGGCAAAGGAGTTAATGCTGACTCAGAGAGAATGACGTGTATCCTAGGTGACACAACCAGCGTCAGAGATGCAGATCCACAGTGTTGTCCTGTAAAGGCCAAGATGGCAGACAGTGCATCCACCCGTTCAGGCAGTTAACTCTGTGTGGTCTAAAATGTGCTAGTCATCCCTGGGAGTTTTATAATCTTGTTAAGACTATAAACTCCCTGAGATCAAAGACTAAGTTCTTCACATTTTAAGAGAAATCTAGGGAGCTGGACAGACAGCTCAGTGGTTAAGAGTACTTGCAGCTCCTGTAGAGGACCAGGGTTTAGTGCTAGCACCCAAGTCAGGCAGGTTACAACCATCTTAGACTCTGACTTCAGGGAATCTGATGCCCTCTTCTCACCTTTGCAGGCGCCTGCACTTATGTGTCCAACCCTACTACGACTCATGAATAAATAAAAATAAAAAAAAAAACTCTATAAGAATAAAAAAGAGAGGAATTCTGGTTACTAATTATTGCGTCGATGATGGTAAAACATGGACTTACTAAAATTTAAAAAAAAAAAAAAAAAAAAAAAGAACAGAATTTGTCTTCCCTATCCCCAGGGTAAGGGTCATTTTTAAATGGCAAGTTGCAGGTTGGCCTCAGGCTCTGAAGGAGAGAACTATCATCGAGAGGCTAATTAACTTTCTGAAATAGCTCCATCGGGAAGGACGAGGGCAGTGGAAGTCACCCAGAGCATTTCGAATGTGTCAGTGGGAAATGAGTCCACAAAGGGCTAATGTAAATCCATCTTAGCTCCCAAAGGCCCAGATTCAAATAACTTCAGAGGCTCGGCGCTTTGATCTGTCTGCCCCTTCTCCTGGGCTTAGAACCTCTACAGTTGCTGGAGGGCAGGAGTCACAACGGCTCAGCCCTGGTGCACACAGGAGAGGAAGAACCAATGGCTGTGTGCAATAGGAACTCAGTTTTAAAAAATGTGGCAAAATCCCTTAAGCAATGACCCCCCACCCCCAGGCAAAGCCACCAAAGACAAGGGGGTATTCAAAGGTTTAGGGATTATAATCAGCTTGGAGAAGCAATCTTAGGCACAGCCTCAAAGGAAGCCAAAGAGAAAGTCATGTCACGTAGCTTTCTTTCTAAGAACACTGAATTCTCTACAGCATCTCCTTTGGACACATTTGCCTCATGAGTGTGCACAGGCCTACCTATCTCAACTGTCCTTCAGGTCCTTTTTGCTGTCTTTATCCAGGTTTCCAGTATCCTGGCAAGGGCTGGGCACTAGGCCCCATCTACCTTCATAGGAATAGCTGTACAGTGTACACAAGGAAGTAACACAAACGCATCAAAAATTAGTGTCAGATGATCTTCAACAATATCTATCACTGGGCTTTGGGGGTTTCTGTCATTTATATATGTTACCCTCTAAGAACTATTCTGAAAGGGCTTTTTAACATTCGTCTGACTTCATCTCTGCCTGTCATCTCCTGCCAAAGGCTGGGTCTCACCTTTAGATGCTATTTCCTTCCCCAGAACTGTGTCCCAGCCAGCAGGGCCATAGCCAGCAGAACACATCTGTGCTTATGGCCTAGCAAAAGAAGGAGAAGCATCCTCCCAAATGCAGCTCTTACAGAGGCCACTGCTCCTGCATGTGGGGGACAAACGCCTGCCACCAAGTCACTGAAATGTGATTTGCTGACATCCAGGGCCCGGTGCTGTGGATGCCGTTTGGAAATAAAAAATATTTGCATCTAATTGTAGTTGCCATCTGCCCGCAACTTTATCATCCGTATGCCACTTTGAAACTGCCGCTTTAGCCCCAGGTCTCCCTGGCCTTTATGATAGATACGATGCCAGCTTCCTCTTTGAATGGTTTGACTCACCCATGACCGTGATCCCAGCCTGTGCATAACTATATGCATAGTCCACATTTTCAAAGCGCGACAGTTGTCTCTTGCAGAATTCTGCAGGAAGGACTATGAAATGGAAAACTCAGGGGCTGTGGATGTAGTTCGATCGGAAGAGTGCCTAATCATGTTCCTGGATGCCTGGGTCCAGTCCCCAGCACTAATGAGCCTGCCATGCCGGTGTGAACATGTGATTCCAACACTCATAAAACAGATGCTAGAAGATCAGATGTTAAAGGTCATCCTTGGCTACACAGGGAGTTTGAGGCCAACCTAGGCTAGACGAGAGAAGGAGAGGGAGAGGGAGAGGGAGATCAGAAATTTAGATATCAGCATTTAACAAATCCATAAGATTCTTCATACATTTCAGAATTTTCACTGGATAGGGTGAAAGAGAAAACTCTATGTTGTCCAAGAAAGCAGTAAAAGAGCTGTTTCTGCTTAATATTTCTGGAGATCAGTTATAGCAAAAAGAAGGCAATCCCTATAGTAAGAAGCATTAAACCCATAGGAATTTAAACACATCGAGGATATATATATATAAATTAGCCCATGGTCTCTGAGAAGAAATGAGATGCTGAACAGTGCAGTAGTAGGAATATTTGGGATAGTCAACGAAGCAGACCTTGCTTTTGAAGCAAACGTCTAACACAAAATGTCCAGTTTTGGTAGCAGGCATCTCAGCTGATAGAATCACCGGGAGTTTTCAATTTAGTGATACAAGCTTCTGGTGGCTCCTTCAGTTGCCCTTTATTTGTTATTCGTTGTTTCTTGATTACCAGGAAAATTATCAAATTATAAATTAGTTTTTGCTTTAGTCAGTGTTCTCCCGAGAAACAAGACTGTCAGTAGGGGGAGGGAATTAACTTCTTTGGTCACAGAAGTTGAGAAGTCCCAGGCAGGCTGTCTGACAGTTAGCAGGCTAGTGAAGCTGGAAGCAGAGTTCAGAACAACTCTGGAGATGTCACAGCCACGCAGGATACTAGTGCGGTGGTTCTCAACCTGTGGGCCATGACTCTCTGGGGGTGGGGGAGTTGCATATCAAGTACCCTGTATATCAGACATTTACATTGTGACTCATAATAGTGGCAAAATCACAGTTATGAAGTAACAGCGATATAATTTTATGGCTGCAAGTCACCACAACATGAGGAACTGTATTAAAGGGTGGCAGCGTTAGGAAGGTTGAGAACCACAGTATTAGTGTAACTCTCACAGGAAGACCTGAAAGCCTGGTAACCATAACAGGGCAGTCCACCAATGCAAATCTTGGAGTCCAAATGCCTGAGAACCTCTAGTCCTGATGCTTGGGGACAGGAAAGATAGGTACCCTGTCCTCAGAGGAAAAGCAAAAAGCCACTACTCCTCTGTCTTTGTATTGAAGTTGGACCACTAGCTAATTAGATAGTGTCTGCCCACACTGAAAATAGATCTTCCTACTCTGTCCATAGACTGACAGGCAAGGCTCCTGGGAAAGCCCAGTCATTTCAATCAAATGGGAAGCCAACTGGGGTCCCTATTAGCTGTAAAAGAGTGGGTTCCGTACCTGTGGTGATTTGAGAACACTGAATGCTTAACCTGGGTGTCTCTTAACTTAGTAGTTGACATTGCAAATTAGCATCGTACTCTGGCAGAATAACAGGCTGGGATTGCAGCAGTCTAAATTTGATGGGACAGTTTCGGGAGCTAATCCAGCTTTCCCTTCAGGAGCAGCTGACTAGACAGAGGTACATGGTAAAAGGAACATAAAAACTTCCTAGCTGATTCAGCCAACCAGATGCCAGAGGGTTCCATGGTGAGAATCCAAGAATCGGGGAACAATGAAATTGTGGAGAAGGCAAGCCCACCATTTCTAATCATACGACAAAACAGCTCTAAGAGGCTTTTCTTGCCTGAGTCCTCAGAAACACACAAAAAGACAGGCATTGTTTGTGGTTCTCATCCTCAGATGGATAGATGGAAGCTGAGAAATGATAAGCTCACTGATAATCATCAAGCAGGAATATAAACTCAGGCTTTTAAAACAATTCTGTAGTCTTGTGCGTGTGCCTGCAGGTGCTTGTGCACATCTGTGTGCATGTATTTGTGCACATGTGTGTGCATGTGTATGGAGGTGAGAGGTCATCATCAGGTGTCTTCGTCAGTGGTTTTCTACGATGTTTTCTATTTCTACACATCAGTAACCATAGAGGAGTGGTTCTGATGATTTAATTTAATCGGGAATCTGCGTGTACTGACTCTGAAGGTCCTTGTCCCCAGTTGGTTTTTGATCTATCAATCAAAATGCCAGCGGCCAATGGCTGGGAAAAGGAAGACAGGGCGGGAACCGTATTGTTGCACAGGCTAAGATGCAGGGAGAGAGAGGAGATGAGAGAGAGGAGATTGAGATACTTGGGGGAGAAAGATGGAACAGACTCAGAGCTGCAGGGGAGACTGTGGGCGGAAAGGGAAAGAGATCCACAGAAGGGCAGCCTGGAAGCATCTAGGGCAGAAAAACCAATGGGCATCACAGACAGTAACCAGGCAGCAAAGTTGAAGGTAGATTTGGAAGGTGTTTAGCCAGGAGTATGGGGGGGGGGGCACGTTAGCTAAGAGAGAGTCTAGCCACCGTGCCAGTAAGGCATGTTAAAGCTAAGCTAAACTAGTGTGTGTGTGTGTGTGTGTGTGTGTGTGTGTGTGTCTTTCATCAGTGGATCCAAAGAGACCCTGGGCGGATAGCTGGTAGCATGGCCTGCCCAGGAGCTAAAGTGGGGTAGCTAAAAACTACACACTACAGGTAACTGGTTTTTTTTGTTGTTGTTGTTTTATTTAATTAAAATATTATCACATTATTTCCCCTTCTTCCTGACCCTCTCCCTACCTTTTCAATGCCTCACCCCACTCCTTTTCAAATACATGGCCTCCAAATTTTTAATTATTTTTGTTACACATGTACATGTGCATATGCAAAGAAATGTATAGATACAACCTGGCGAGTCCATTTAGTGTTGGCTATAAAGATATATATGGGATAGATGGATAGATGGATAGATGGATAGATAGATGATTGATAGATGATAGATAGTTGATAGAAAGATAGATGATAAATAGAAAAGTAGATGATTGAGAGGCAGATAGTTAGATAATAGATAAGATATATAACAGATGGAGATAAATAGGTAATTATATGATAGACAGATGGTTAGATGATAGATAGATAAAATAAATGATAGAGAGATATAAAGATAGATATAGATTAGATGATATAGATACATGATATAGATATAGTGCGTGTATATTTTAAGGCTGAACATATGGGTTCGGATAACCATTTAGGAAGCTTATTTGGCGAATGTGAATCCTCTCTCTTTTAACAGTGTTTACGGCCTGTAGCTCTTCATCTAGAGCAATGACCCCCAACCTAGGCTCTGACCTTCCTTTGGACTTTGAACAACCCTTTCACAGGGGTCAAATACCACACATCCTGCACACCAGATATTTACATTATGATTCAGAACAGTAGCAAAACTGCCATTTTGAAGTAGCAATGAAAACATTTTTTGTGGTTGGGGTGGGGGGGGGGCACCACAACATGAGAAACTGTATTAAAGGGCTGCAGCATTAGGGAGGTTCAGAAACAGTCTTCCATTGGCAGGGATCCTTGCTGGTCCCCCACCTAAACTGGCACTGGCAGGCATACTGATTCTGCTAGGCAGATCTGCATGTCTGGGATTCCAGCTGTACACTGGTATGCCTGGCATTTATATAGTGCTGGAGATCCAAACACATCTCATTGTGTGTACGCGCTGCAAATGTTTTACCAAACCACCTCCCCAGTGCCCATGTGATGCGAGCTTATTCTTAACATCCACGACACTCCTTCCTTACAAGACAGCTTCAGTCAAATTAGAAATAGCCCTGACGAGTCTGGGGCAGTCGTGCTATTTTGTTTACCACGGTGGTTCAGAAACATCAAAACAGCCAGCGCCTTCCATTAAAATACTAGGCAAGAGGAAGGTCTAATTTTAGTTGGTCTGAACAAAAGAACAGAAATAACGGGTTCCAAAAACCAGAGAAGACTCTTCCTCCCAGCATCCTTAGAGAGGTGAACAGCACCTTGGTATCCATGGCTTCATTACCAAGGAGAGGAGTTACTGTCGGTGAACTCCTCTGGGTACCTGGCTATGCAGAGACAGAAGAGGGAACCTGAACCATTGAGGACCTCATTAGATGTAGGAGTGACAGAGCTCCTGACTCTAGACTTCATCCCATATGAGGCCATAAATATTCTGCTACAAGTTGGATAGCCATTCTTGACACCTGAAAACCACCCTAATCAATATCAGCATAGCCCATAAGTCCTCCTCAGACCAGGGACAGGGAATAAACCACACCTAATTGATAACCTCCCTCCTGTGAAGGTTCCCTTAGTGTGTACTCTTCCTATGGGTGAGAGGCACAAAGTCCTAGACGCTTGAGTAATTCACCTGAGGTGACATAGCTAGTGCTTCATAAGGTTGACATTTGTACCTGGGAGGTTCTGTGTTTTCCTGTACACACAATGCAAATTTCAGCCAATCGTGACAGGTACACAGATCAAGTTCCAGTCTCAAGCAGAATCCAGGCAAGGGCCTTTTAAGGATAACCTATAATCAACGGTCTGCATTCAGAAGAGAGTGCCTTTCAAAACAGAGTGTCTGTCACAACAAGGAACTTGTGGCCTGCCTGGGGAAAGCCCCTTGTGTGCCTTGGCTACCATGGCAGCAACAAAAGGCTGTAATTCAGAGACTCATCCCAGGTATACTGAACTCTGGATAAGAACTCAAAGCCTGACTCTCAAACTCTATCAGCTAAGGCTATGTGAGGCTACTGACAGTCCTGCTCACCCTGCTCAGGCCTGGATCTGTTATCAGCTAGTAGCACAGAAGTTCAACTCAAACAGCTAGAAAAACAGAATGTGGTCAGATAAATGAACAGGAGGACTCCACCACTGCTGTTGGGAACGTGATCTCTGTGACGGTAACATGACTCCACAACATGCTTTGTTTAACAGAATCTGCTCTCTCTTATCCATGTGGTAAGAGGTTACAGAATCTCTCTTTTCCTAAAATTGGCTGCCATTGTGCTGCAAACTCTTACTGAGAATTTTACACTTGCAGAAACCAAACTATCGGGATATGTGAACACATTTCTCCATCTCTACCTCCAGCAGGGCTCATACGGGAGCTGATGTTGGACACAGCTATTCTAGGTGTGCCCCTCACATGTCGTTCCCTTGGGTAGGGATATAAACAATCTATATGGCCATGTTCAGGCCCTTGTCCGGCTCTATTCACCCATCCCCCACCCCAATTGGTCTCAGCCTTTTTTCCCAACCCTGTGTCCCAGCATTCTCGCCTCTGTGTGTAACGTAGGTTGGCTGATGGTTGTGTACTTGTTAATAGGAAGGAGATTGGTCTAACTTTTGCTTCAAACACGAGCAGGAATTCAGAGACTACTGCTAACTAGCTGGCTGTTACGGCCAGGTGAACTTCTGAACCAGTGTTTAGCACAGTGTCAGCTTCACAGTGTTAAGGGGGTCACATGTGTCAGATGAGACGTAGAATGTAAACATGTGTCAGTATTCTGTCTAAACTCCACCTCCACAGTTACCTGGCAATAGCCAGGTAGGCCTGGTCCACTATAAAAGGGGCTGCTTGCCCCCTCCTCTCTCTCTCTTACTCTCTTACTGTTAATCTCTTACCCTCCTACCCTCTTGCCTCTCTGTCCCCTCCCCGATTCTCTTCCTCTCTCTCCAAATGGTCATGGCTGGCCTCTACTTCTCTTCCTCTTCTTCTTCTTCCCCCCACCTTTGCCCTATCTCCTAAATAACCCCCTCCCCTTGGAACCGTGTGGTCTGGAGTGGTCTGTTCTGAACTGCGGTCAGATGGCTAATAACAACTAACATGTTGCAGTTCCAATTCTTGGTAATACTACTGAAGTATACAACCAAGAGTCCATTGCAAAGGAAGAGCCCCTTCATACTTCACACTCTCAGCTTCTTCTTGCAGGGGATGAATGAAGTTTGTCATCCAGAACCTGGCTCCTATATGACGAATAATCTCTGATCATTATTTTTCTAATGGGCATGAACTGCATGTTGCAAAGTGTACCCCAACATACATGTACATAAATACATACACACCACACAGAAAGAGAGGGGACATACATGCACATACATACATACACACCACAGCGAGAGAAGGGGGACATACATGCACATACATACATACATACACACCACAGAGAGAGAGGGGGGACATACATGCACATACATACATAAACACCACAGAGAGAGAAGGGAGAGAAAGAGAGAGAAAGAGAGAGAAGAGGGGGGAAGAGAGAGAGAGGAGAGAGAGGAGAGAGGGGGAAGAGAGAGAAAAGAGAGAGAGGGGGAAGAGAGAGAGGAGAGAGGGAGGGGAGAGAGAGAGAAGAGAGAGGGGAGAGAGAGAGAGAAGAGAGAGAGGGGAGATAGAGGGAGGACATACATGCACATACATACATACACACCACAGAGAGAGAGGGGAGAGAGAGAAGAGAGGGGGAAGAGAGAGAGAGAAGAGAGAGGGGAAAGAGAGAGGGGGAGAGAGAGGGGAGAGAAAGAAGAGAGAGGGGGAGAGAGAGAAGAGAGAGAGGGGAGAGAGGGGGAGAGAGAGAGAAGAGAGGGGGAAGAGAAAGAGAGAAGAGAGAGGGGAGAGGAGGAGAGAGAGAGAGAGAGAGAGAGAGAGAGAGAGACAGACAGACAGACAGACAGACAGACAGACAGACTTCTATCTTTAGAAAAATGAGTGAGAAATTCTTTGGACAAATATTTCCAGAGCGTCTTTTCCAGCTCTTGACGACTCTGCTATTCATGGCAGACTGGCAGCTTCGGAAAAGTCTCACTCTAAAGAATTGGTTTAAATATAGCCTTTCAGAAACCAGCTTGACCGCAGATTCCTTTTCTATAGATAATTGCTATCCCATTCCTATGTTCCATGGAATATGTGCTGGGAAATTTTACTTTAGGGCTGAAGGCTTAGAAACATTAGGAAGGCAGGAAGTAAGTGTGACAGGAAAGTGCACTGAGGAGACAGGCTGGGGGGTGATGCTATTCTGTGTGATGTGAGAATATGCATCGAGGGCTGTGTCACTGAGGTGAATACATCCCCTCTCAGCCACAGTGGGGAAGTGTGAAGGAAGGAGATGGATGAAGAAGGCAGAAGAAAAGCAACTCTGATGACATCAGCACTCAGCAAGCAGTGACATGAGCGCTGTAGAGATGGATGGCTGTCCTGGCAGCATAAAGAAGAACAAAATGGAGGACACTGGGCTAGACGTGGTGAGAGAAGGCACTTCTGCACACAACCTTGTCAAGGTTTACAGGTGGGAAAGATTCCAGACTGCTCTGCCACACAGAGGCTGCTGGGTCTTCAAAATCCTGGTGCCTTCACCAATTCATAAATAGTGAGTCTCAAAGTATTAACTTCCTGTTTGAGAAAAGGACTGAATAGTATGTGAATGTATTGGAAATTTCCCGTTGTTACAGTAAGTTTTCTTGGAAAAATTATAAAACACCCATGATGCAGTTCTGAAGCAAATATGACATAGAGGTTTTTGCAAATGCTTTAAGAACGTGGGGACTAGAGAGACGGCTCAGTGGTTAAGAGCACTTGCTGCTCTTTCAGAGGACTAGAGTTTGGTCTCCAGGACCCATGTCAAGTAGCTCACAACTGCCAGTAACTCTAGCTTTGGGGGGGGGGTGTCAGACGCCCCTTGCTGGTCTCCATGGGTACACAGACTCATGTACACACACACACACACACAGAGAGAGAGAGAGAGAGAGAGAGAGAGAGAGAGAGAGAGAGAGAGAGAGAGAGAGATAAAAATAGGATAAATCTTTTGAAAAAGCTGCTTAATGGACTCACAAGATGGTTCTGTGGGTAAAAGTACTTGTTTCCAAGCTTGATAATCTGAGTTCTATACCTAAGACCCACATACCAGAAGAGAACACCAATGCTTTCAAGTTGTCTTCTGAACATGCACATATTGTGGGCACATACATGCATGATACATAGATGATAGATAGATAGATAGATAGATAGATAGATAGATAGATAGATAGATTTATAGATAATGCATACATAGATATAGATGATAAATATTTAGATACATTCAATAGATTTATAGATAGGTATAAATACATAGTTGATAGATATGATAGATATATAATAGATATGATAGATTTATAATAGATTAGATAGCTAGATAAATGACAGATGTAGATAGATGATAGATTAAATAGATAAAATGTTACATAGATTTATAGATAGATATAGATATGCGAGTAGGCCAATCAATAGATGATAGATTAGATAGATAGATAGATAGATAGATAGATAGATAGATAGATAATATAGATGGATAGATAGACAATGATTAGATAGATAAAAAGTTAGATAGCTACATAGATTAGATATATATTTATATTAGATCTATAAATAAATGATAAATAGATATCTAGAGAGTGCTGGTCTGTATACTGGACACTGTCCCCAAAAATCTGTGCTGGCTCTGGCCCTGCTGGAGTGGTCAAGGAGTTGTAGCTACTGCTCTCTTCCACAACTGCTGTTCTAGAGCAGGGAGACATTGCCATGCGGCTGGTGGGTTGGCATGAGGAAGTGCTCCGGGTCAGCAGGAAGTGTGGGGGAGGGGCTCAGCTAGCCAGAGAGGCACAGGGGCTAGGAACCAAGGTCGAGACCACCAGGTGGGGAGTGACCACGGTGGGCCCAGGCAGCTTCCAGCAGGGAAAGCCTCGGGAGAGAACTCTTCCCCAAAAGGTGTTGCAGCTCTTACATGACAGAAACTCTCAGATGATCCTTGATGAAGTAATTCCCCCACATTTATTCCTTCTGGACAGGGAGGGTCTTATATACATCTTGGGCTAGGTTGGGGTCTGACATCAGATGCTTTCTATTGGCTTGGTCTGAGATGTTAGGGAGGCCTCATCTGCATGTGGAGGAGCTTTGGGGAGCTGCTCCTATGTTACCGATTATCACGATCCTCTCCATGGAATGCAGTGGTCATGTGACAGGGGCCTGGTCTGGAGCAGGTGAAGCCCCTGCCATCCTCTGGTATGAGGTGCTGGGGCTTCTGAACCCACCGAACCTTACCAAGTTTCCTGTTACCGTCCACTACCCCAGAATAGACGATAGCTAATCAGATGGTAGATTAGATAGATGACAGGTGGATAAAGTAGTAGAGGATAAATATATAAATAGATACATAAATAGATAGACGATAGATTGATTGATGATAGATAAATAGATGATAATGATAGAATAAATGGGTAAAAATGCAGGACATGGTGAGCAACTTGTCTCCAGTGAAGGAAGAGCAAAGAAGGAAAACAGAAAAGTTAGAAGCACTCACAGCACCTCAGAGGCAACCCTGGGAGCTCTGACCTCTCTGCTCCTCTGGAGCCCTGAAGTTGGCTTCTCCTTCATCTTCCTCTCTCCCAGCCTGTCTCCCAGCTCTCTCCCCAGCCCTCCGTCCTTCAGAAGTGGACAGTCTGAGGCAGTCTCATCCTCCACCCTCGTCTCCTGTACAGCCCTGTGCATCAGCCTGGCTCCCCCTTTCTGTATTCCTTCATTCACCTATGCATTCTTCTTCTCTCAGATATATACCGAGCTCCCATCATGCCCTGGGCTTCCATGGTGGAGACCTTCAGAGAGTACATTCATCCCTACAGCTACTGAAATGAAATTTATTTTCTTTTCCCATTCATGATAAATTTCATAGTTTTTTCATTTGCATATGGGAAAATCAATGATGTTTTAATGCCTCAGGAAGAACAAAAATCAGACTGGAGAAGTGGGTGTGAGTCACAGTAAATGCACTTACTTGATTTTATTTACTAACATGTTTCATTTTTTTTCTTTTTTTTTATTGGATATTTTATTTATTTATATTCAGATGCCATCCCCTTTCCCCATTTCCCCTCCCTAGAGTCTCCATCCTAACCCCCTCTTCCTTTTTGCTTTTATACCATTTTGATTACATGCATGTATTAAGGTCAGTTCTAAGTTGAGGAACTAGCAATACAATAGATGCAAATAGCCAAGGAACAAGCAATACAATAAACACAAATAGTCAAAGAAAAACAAACTGTGGTCACTGTTTCTAAAGACTTATCAGGATGTCCAAAGTATCTGAGCCTACTTCCCTGTCCTAGCCCAAGGTCATTTTCATGTCGGAAGCCTAGTCCCTTGTTCTAGCCTGAAATTTAGTTTCCTGTCTGAAATTACTTCTCTGTTCTAGCTTAATATTTAGGTTCCTGCCTGAGATCACTTCCTTGCTGTAGCCTACGATTTAGATTCCTACCTGAAATCACTTCTTTGTTCTAGTCTAATGTCAGATTCCTGCTTGAAGCCTACTTCCTTGTCCTTGGCCAATGTCTTATTCCTGTCAAGCAGCTCATTTCCTTGTCCTTGGCCCATGTCAGATTCTTGCCAAGCAGCCCCAAAGGCTCTCTGCCTCTCCCCATTTTTTATTTCATTAACAAGACTGAGCCTGTCTTAGGTCATTCTGGCATATTCCATGACGGGTAAGAAAGGCATTCTTGTCAGAACTAACATGTTTCATATTCTGTCACTTTTTGGACAGATGAAATGTGTTCCTATCTGGTTAGTTGGGACTGTATTTATTTTTATATTTACAAATTTATATTTATATGCTTATATACACTATTATTTATAACTTAAAGTGGGGGAAGTGCTATTTCTTTCTTTTTATTTTTCCACTCCAGTCTGAGGGTTTGTACATGCCAGTAATAGTTTCTGTAGGTGAAGAATTCAGGAGAAGCATCATATGTATCTGCCCATTCTTGTAACTTGTAGGGCAAGTTCCTTGTGTATTACTCCTGTGTCTGAGGGAGGAGGGTTGTAGATATGATATATGCACATTGTATGTACCTGTGTGTTCATGGCCTGAGAAGGCCAGGAGCTCCATTACTCTCTGCCTTATTCCACTGAGTCAGCCCCTCCCCCCTCTCTGCACCTGGAACTTGTTTTGTTTTGCTCTGTTCTGCTTTGCTTTGTTTCATGAGTCTACGTTTGTGCATCAAGAGCTCTTAACAACTGAGCCATCTCCCCAGCCTCTATCTTTAAAACCATTACTTTACCTCACAACCTTCTGGAAGTCCAAGGCTCTGGGATAGATCTAATAATAGCCTTCTTGCTGATGCTGATGGTGTCTCAAGGCTCAGGGCATCACGTAGCAAGAGATGGACGCCTTCCTTACATATGCTTATCTCTCTGGTTTCTCTCTCCTTCTTATAGAATCACTAGGATTTAATCCTGGGACTCCACCCTGATGACCTTGTCCACTTCCTGCTGCCTCTAGGCATCACAATCAGATTAAATTTCTTCCCTCTTAATACTCATGCTAGGGTCTGAATTCCAAACAGGGGTCCCTGCTAGTCACACTCCAACAGTTTTCACATGCAATGGCTGCAATGCAAATATTGTTGTTTTGGGGCTCAGCGTCACAGAGTCTCTGTGGTAGCTGGTAAGTGCCACCATTCTAGGACATAAACATTGGAAAGAAGTTGCCATGACTCTGTTCCTACACAGGTGTGAATTCTATCAGTAGTGATAGTTACTTTTCTTGTTTGTTTGTTTCCTGTGGCTTTGAGCATTTCTTTAAGGGAAGATCTTGCTATGTAGGCTAGGCTAGCCTTAAACTTTTGACCCTTCTGCCTCAGTCTCCCTGATGGATAGTTTTACAGATGTGAGCTATATTGAATCCTGAGATATAAATTTTGCATACTGTTTCCATGTCAGCAAATAGTGTAGATTGTTGATGTTTTCCCAAGCACATTGGAATCACTCTTAGCTCGTAAGCTATGGACCAGTGTCTCTCAACCTTCCTAATGCTTTGACCCTTTGATACAGTTCCTCATGATGTGGTGACCCTCAACCATAAAACTATTTCATTGCTACTTCATAACTGCAATTTTGCTATCATTATGAATTGTGATGTAGATATCTGATATGTAAGATATCTGATATGCAAGCCCTGTGAAAAGGTCATTTGATTCCCAAAGGGGTCATGACCCACAGGTTGAGAATCACTGCTGTAAAGAAAAGGCACACACAAACTGTGAGGCCATCTAAGCACTTGTATACTTTTGTATCGAAATTAGCTTGTGGGACTTCTGTCTTGTCAAGAGTAAGAAAGCCTAACTGGAAGACTGGAGAGCCTGGCGTACAAGCCTGTGACAAAGGAACATGTTGGAAGGAGGAATGCAAAAACAAAGCTGGCAACAGGTGATCCCTGCGTGGAATATAACCTGCACTTAGTGATTACTTTGTTATTGCTACTATGATTGTTGTCACTCAGACAACAGCTGAAATATAGAAAGATAACAAATGTCACAACAGCTTCAGAGGCGAAAATACAGAAAAGGCCAGGAGAGGAAAGGGAAGAGTCATAGAAGAGAAAGGGAAAAAAAGCTATAAAACCCATAATTCCAGAGTCATCCTCTGGCTCTGATCTCCCAAGCTCCAGACATGGCTGCTTGAAGTTTTGAATACTCTCTGTCTCTGTGTCGCTCTGTGTCTTTGTCTCTGACTCTCTGTGTCTCTGTCTCTTTCTTTCTCTCCCTCTCTCTTCTCCCCCTCTCTCTGTCTCTGTCTATCTCCAATATACACACCATGGTATTCTGCTGGGATCTCAAACTGAGCATGGGCAAAGTGAATTTCCCTGCCATTGTCCACTTGTTAGTACTTCTAAGCTCTAGACCTCGGCTTACAATTGCTTTCTCCGTCCCAGGCTTGCTGAGTGCAGAAGGGATGTTTCCTAAGGCCCACATTCTCCAAACCCTCTTACCTCAGCTCTCTTGACAACCCATGGTTCATATCAATCTTTTCTACCTGACTCACTATTCTATTTCTACCTTCCCATGTGTTCATCTTACCTGAAATTTATCCACAGTGCACTGTCCCAATTAGAAGCATCACACCATTTGTCTGTCACAATAGAAGCCCGCTCATTTATTCATGTGTATGCATGTATGCATGTATGTGTATGTGTATGTGTATGTGTATGGCGTCTGTGTCTGTGTCTGTGTCTGTGTCTGTGTCTGTGTCTGTGTCTGTGTCTGTGTCTGTGTCTGTGTCTGTGTCTGTGTCTGTGTCTGTGTCTGTGTCTGTGTCTGTGTCTGTGTCTGTGTCTGTGTCTGTGTCTGTGTCTGTGCATGTGTGAGCGCCCACAGAGGCGGAAAGAAGGTATGGGATCCCTGGAGCTGTCCAGTGTGGGTGCTGGGAACTGAACTCCAGCAAGCACTCTTAACCACCAAATCATCTCTCTAGGTGCAGAAGAAGGCTTCTGGATCAGAAGATCTCACTGGGGCCAACAAAATGGCGCAGAGGGCAAAGGCACTTGCCGCAAAGCCTTATGTCCTAGGTTCAATCCCTGATACCTCACAGTGGAAGGAGAGAACTGACTCTAACGAGCTGTTCTCTGACTCCTACACATAAGCCATAAATAAGAACACACACACACACACACACAGACACACACACACACAATTGATTTTATCTAAAATTGAAAAGCTATCTGCCCATGGTGGCTCACCTGTCCTGAGTTTCTACGAAAGCACCAGCTGCTCTATGTATGGCTCAGTTCCTTGGTATCTGCTGTTCTCTTCACCTGAAAAATTCTTCTCTCTCCTGCAGTTCTAAATCCAAGGGGATCTTTAGATCCCCTGTGGACACTTTCTCCCCCAGGAAGCCCTCATCTGGAGACCATCTTTATTTCATCAGCCTTTCCTCTTCACTCCTTTGTATCTCTCCTGAGTTATCTTTACCTGCAAACACTCAGGAGTGTCTGGAGATGTTTGGGACTGACATAGCTTTGGATGGAGGTGGCTGGCCTCTAGGAACTATAGGTAGGCATAATGGCCAAATATACCGCAATGCACAGAAACTCTCAGAACAGAGAAATGCTAATAGCACCACACAGCTGAGAAACCCTGGGCATCATTCAAAATGCTTCTTTGACTTTTATTTTACTATACAGTGGCAAATTAGGTCATTCTATGAATAGATATAATGTGCTTTGAGCGCATGCTCTGCCTATCCCGTTACCCTCCCATCTCCTACCCTTCCCCCTCCCCTAGACAGTTTTCCTTCAACTCCCATGTATATGTGTAATTTTATGTGTCTATAAAGTCTAGAATCCACCAATGAGAGAAAATATCCAATATTTGTCTTTCTGGGCTGTCGTAATTTGCTTAATACAGTTATCTTTAGTTACACCTATTTTCTTACAAACAATGTAACGCCATTCTTTTTTTATGACTGATCATATTCTACTGTGTGTATATCTCTGTTTTCTTTAGCCATTCCTCTACTGATGGACACTGAGGTGGATTCAAAACTGGGCTAGGGTGTAAATAGTGCTACGGTGAACATAAAAATAAATTAGATGCTACCATAGACAATGAGAGGGCACCGCATGCTCATGGGCCGCAGGAAGTGATATTGTGAAAATGAGTTTACTATCGAGTGCAATCTACAAATTCATACTACCCTCATCAAAATCCCCAGGTCATCTGTTAGCAAAATAAACAAAAAGTAAAAACCGTATGGAAGACAAAAGATTCTGGATAAGTAGGACAGTTTTTCTTATGTAGGCTTTCAATTGCTGTGATAAAACACCATGAGCAAAAGCAGCCTTGGGAATAAAGGGTTTATTTCACCTTATGTCTTATAAGTTCATCCCTAGAAAAGCAGGGCAAGAATTCCAGACAGGAACCTGGAGGCAGGAGCTGATGTAGAGACCACCAAGGAGTGATGCTTGCTGACTTGTTCCTTATGTCTTGCTCATCCTGAGTTTTTATAGAACCTTGGTCCACCCCAACCTGGGGGCAGCACCAGCTGGATCCTTCACATCAATCACCCATCAAGAAAATGTATCACAGGCTTTCCCACAGGCCAATTTGATGGTAGTATTTTATCAGTTAAGGTTCCTTCTTCTAAAGGGACTCTATTTTGTATAAAATTGACATAAAACGGACACCAGAAGGTGTTGGAGCCTCTGGAACTGGAGTTATAGTTGTTAGTGGCCACATGGGTGCTAGGAATCAAACCTAGGTCCTCTTCAAGAGCAAAATGTGCTCTTGACGGCTGAGCTAGGTTTCCAGCTCTATTTTCAATGTTGTTGTCATCACCATTGTTGTCATCATCATCAAGACAGGGTCTTGGGACTGGAGAGATGGTTCAGTGGTTAAAAGCACTGGCTGTTCTTCCCAAGGTCTTGAGTTCAATTCCCAGCAACCATATGGTGGCTCACAACCATCTAAAATGGAATCCAATGCCTTCTTCTGGTGTGTCTGAGGAGAGCAATGATGTACTCACATACATAAAATACATAAATAAATCTTTTTTTAAAAATGACATAAAACTACCCAGCACACAACTCTTTGCAAATCGAACATTGCTGGAGTTATCTCTACATAAGATTTCAATTTATATTATAAAACAATAGTAACTAAACTAGAAAGGCAGTGGTGCAAGAGACATATTAACTGATGGAAGCTTAGTTGGGACTTTATTTCTCTGAAGAGACACTGTGACCATGGCACTCTTATAAAGGAAAACATTTCATTGGGGCTGGCTTACAGACTCAGAGGTTCAGTCCATTATCATCATGGCAGAAAACATGGCGGGATGCAGGCAGACATGGTGCTGAAGATGGAGCTGAGAGTTCTACATCCTGATCCACAGGCAGCAGAAGGAGACTTGGTTCCACTCTGGGTAGAGCTTAAGCCTAGGAGACTGCAAAGCCCTCCTCCTCAATAGTGACACACTTCCTCCAACAAGACCACACCTCCTAACAGTGCCACTCCCCACGGGTCAAGATTTTATACACAGGAGTTTACAGGGCCATACCTATTCAGACCACCACAGAATCTAATAGAAGACCTCGAATCAACAAAAGGTGCTGACAAAGTGGATATCCAGATATCCGTAGATAGAAAATGGAAAATCCCTACCTCTCACCCTGTATCAAAACCAACTCCTACTGGATCAAAAACCTTAATGCAAAGCCCCAAACTTTAAAACCCATAAGGGATTTGCAGGTCATTGAGGCATGTACTCAGATGTTTAAGAGAGAAGTTCAAGACCCTTGTGGAGCCTTTGATAAGGTTGGACACATGAGGCTGGGAAGGTGAAGCCTAATCTACAGTGGAGACCCTGGGACTTCTCAGGTACAACATGGAAGGTCTGCCAAGGGAAGCTGCAAGCAACAGGTGAAGACAATCCAAGAGAAAGGCTTTGGGACTATAGATGGAGTGGTCACTGTAGACAGTGGGGCTACAGTGATGGAGCTGCCCAAGCCCATTGCATCCTGGGTACTGGATAAGGGGCTTCAAGATGTAATATTTAATATTGGCCATATCCTTCTTTATTGTGCTGTCATTCATCCCTTTTATAACTGGAATGTTTATCCTGGGACATTGTTTCTTGGCATTTTTTTTTTTTCAGAACTTCACAGTGGGGAGTTGCCTTAAGTCTCAGAAAAGACTCTATGCTTAGACATTTCAGAAATGCTGTCATTGTTAGGACCACAAGGGCTCACTGAGGGAAACTAAATGTATTTTGCATTAGAGGTGGACATGAGCCATTGTGGGAGGCAAAGGTGGAATGTCATAGTTTCAAATGATTCATTTGGTTATCACATTGACAAAGGGCAGACTCACAGTGATTAACCACCACTGCCAATTTACGTGGACCTAGAATCATTTAAGGCTGCGGTCTCAGCCCTTTCACGGGGCCCGCATATCAGATATCCTGCACATCAGATATTCACATTAATATTCATAACAGCAGAAGATCACAGGTAAGGCGTAGCAATGAAAATAATTTCATGGTGGAGTCACCACAACATGTATTTAAAAGTCTTGGCAGGAGGAAGGTTGAGAAGCACAGCTCTATGCACAGTAACAACCCATGGGCTGGGGCTCCAGAGCGGGGTAAGAAGGGAAAGAGAGAAGGCTAGGTGTGGTGAGAGCTAACTTTCTTCATTTTCTGAGAACAAATACCAGGCAAGAAGCAACTTAGAGAGGAAGGTTTATTTTGGTTGACAAGGTAAGAAGAAATACAGATGGTTGGGGCGGGGAAGGAAGGCCAGGTGGCAGAATCGTGAGGCGGCTAACACATCAATCACATCACACAATCCCCAATCAGGAAGCAAGTAGACAGGAAGTGGAACATGCTTCAAAACTTCAAGACCCGCCCATCATAACCTATTTCCTCCAGCAAGGCTCCTCCCCTTAAAGGATTCGTAACCTTCTAAAATGGTGCCACCAACAATGGACCTAAGCCTGCGGGAGACATTTAACATTTAAACCACAACTTAAACTTAAGCCTTCTCCTGCTCTCCACTTCCTGGCCAGCCAGAACAGGACCTGTTCCATTCATTATCCTTCCCCTTCCGCCACCACCGAATCATCTAGAACTGTGAGAAAATGAGCATCCTCCCGAGTTGCTTCAGGAAGGCATTTAAATCACAGTGACAAAAAGCCAATTACTATAATGGCGCCTCACCTTCTAATGTTTTAGTGTTCTGGGTAAATACGGCAATTCTGAGCGAGTTGTGATTTTAAGCGAAACAGAGTGAGCACAGCCTTTAAAGTTGGCTCTCCCTCCTTCTGGAAAGCCTGCCATTAAGACATCCAGGAAAACTCAGACTTTGAAGCGTTTCAAAGACTGCTTCCGACATTACCCTCTCTCATATATACTTTAAACACCTCATATTATTTTTTAAAAAGAATCCCTGCTTAGTTCTAACGTTTCATTATTAGAGTTTATGCCTGTTTCTTCTTTAAAATGTTTTATTCACACACACACACAGACACAGACACACACACACACACACACACACACACACACACACACACCTTGTTCTCAGCTTCTGCAACCCTCTTCTTTTTCCTAGCTAGATCCCTCTTCTGGTTTCATGACTTTTTATTTACTGTTTGTTGTTCCATGAGTATTTCTGTGATTAAATGAATTTCTTCTGGTTATCTAATAGGAGTATGGGTAAGCATTTGTTTATAAGATAATGAGATCCTTACAAATGGGTATAACACTGAAGAAAATGTCTTCTTCTCTCTGACCAATCGTTAGCTGCATATGAATCTTCACTTGAGGGTGGCCATGTGTGAGGCTATCCATACCCAAAGACAGGATGCTGATGGTCCCAATTTTGTGCAGATCTTGTGCAGGTTTTTAACTCATTCTTACAAAGAGAGGAATTATATTACTCAAGGTGATATATACCAAGTGAATGTGATGGTCTGACTCTGTCCTTCTTATTTCTAAATCACTTCTTGACACATTTTCTGATTTTCCTAAATCCACAGTCCGTTCATCTCCGTGGGGCTCGGGTTGCAGCTCCACACCCTCTCTCAGTTCCATCCCCTCTGTGTCTCACTGGTGTCTCCCCCATGGTGGGGTCACCAAGGCAAGAAGACACTCACTAGCCACTTTTTTAAAGCTTCTATGTTTAAGTAATAATGGATTTTAGGTTGCCTGGGGACCTAGTAGTTATTTACCATTCTATGCGTTAAAATGCAATTTGTTGTCTTTTGGTGAGTTGACCTAAACCCAACTAGATCAGGGAAAACTCAGAAATTGTTAAGTCTCTTTCATACTCTCCAATCTCGTTTCTCTCACATCAGATCACACTCCCCAGTAATTTCTTACAGTAAATGCTTTAAAATATGGTTGTTTATAGTATAAGATACTGAATCTAAAATGCTAGAATGCCATGAAACACAGATTTATAAAGAATTTTCCTGTGAAAATGTATGCTGCCACAATAGCTCATTCTTTATCCAGGTGACTTCAGTCCCTACATATGAAACCATGCTCCCTCTAGAATAAGACTTCAATTCCCAGGTGCCGCCAACAATGTCTTGTCTGTGTCTGAGGGCCAGGGGAAGGGATGCTGTTGCTAAGCAACTTGGTAGAGTTGCTACTCATGTGAGAAACTCATGATGACTCTGGGAGAGGCCAGTTAAATCTTTTACTTAAATAAATCTATAAAATAAGATTTTCCAAATTTGATCGTTCTCAATTGTCTAAAATCTAAGTTGTCATCAGCACTGAGGAAAGTGCTTAGTCTAGATGTCAGAGAGTCTCACTAGTGTTGTCCAGGTGGCATGGAGGGTGTCATTTCTCAACTGTTGGTGAATATTTCGCAATTCCTTGCATGTTCCTTGTTATTTAATCCTCTCGGCAACTCCCATTCTGCAGATGCAGAAACTAAGGCTTAGGGTTAAGAAGTGTCTTTCTTGTCTTGAGCGGTCATAAAATATTATGAATAAAGAGACTTACAGGACAAAAGTCTTATTGTAGTTCGTGGTCAGGCACAGACCATCGGGGACAGGAGGTTGAGACAATAAGAACCTGAAGCATCTGGTCATTTATAATCTAGAAACAGAGGCCTGAGTGCATGCGTGTGCTCAACTCACTTTCCCATCAGAGACAGTCTAGGGTCCCCAGTCTAAGGAAAGATTCTCCCCCAATTAAGATGCTTCTTCCCACATCAACTAATGTAATCGAGAAAATCTCCCACAAGCATGCCTAGAGGCCCACTTACTCCCTAACCCCAGATTCCATCAATTTGACAGTCCACATGAACCATCACACAAGGCTTGTACAATTCTACATGCCTAAACTGGGCCAGTTCTGGCTGTATACTTGAGCCCAGATAGGCCTAATTCCAGAGTCCGTATCCTCTAAGACCATCTGTTGCAGGAATTATTAAAACCGATCGACAGTTCCCGAGCTACTGCGGGCATCAGCGGGCCACATGGCACCAGAGCTCCAAAAGTCTCTCCACCTAGCTCATAAAGTTCCCTCTGGAGGGTCACTACCACGCCAGCCCCGTCCTCGGCCTTTGTGGGACACATCATGCAAACCCACGCTTTGCCGCTATACTTTTCTCTCTTGAACTCAGTCGAGTCGCCAAGAGAAGAAAAACACCACACAAACTTAGTTCAGAAACAATGGTAACTCAATCTCTGGGCGCAACAACTAGGATGCTAATCTTGTAAACCATGTTACATCTGAATCCCCCAGTGGCGAATCTGCCAGGATTCGCCATAAGCTGGGAAACACTAGTAGCTACATCCTACCCTTACCCTAGCCCTAATCCAAAAACGACCCTCTCTCCTCCTGCTTCCTCTCTTCACCTAGCCAACCCGGAAGTCCACTTCCTACTCGCTCAGTGATTGGCTCCTTTATTCATTAGAGGATGGCTCATTCACAACAGCCATCTAGCTCCCCCGATGTTGATATCAGAATATAACTGAACTGTACACCTGTAACAGTCTTACTTAGTTGTCTATGGGAACAAAAAAATAATAATAATTGAGAAAATCTGCTTATATCTTAAGATCAATCATGTATAATTTTGACAGTTTATTAAAATCTGTAAGTATTACACACATATTATCATATATTATATGTGTATTTAATATCCTTTTTCTTTTTCGTGTTACAGGTTCAGGCTTTTGTCAAGCTTTAACGTTGACTGCGATGTTTGTCCTTGGGAAGATTGCTTCCGGTTTCCAGCCACTTTTCATTTCTCTCACGCATGATGGTGACAATAACGGGATTTATTCCACTAGCTGGTTATTGCGGCAATTAAATGAGATAATTCTCTGAAGTGTGATAAAATTCTAAATAATTTTACCAGCTGGTACCAGAGTTATACTAAGAGACAAAACTGTGTGGGAAGTTAATTGGCAGGCTGTTTGGGTCGGGGCTGGGAAGCAGGCATGGAACAAAGTGAGCTAACCATAGGAATGATAAACTTGTGCTCCTGGGTGCAAGGAGTGAGCACAGCCTGAGGAAAGCAGAGACAGGAAGGGAGGAAAGGAAATAGGGAGGGAGGGAAGGAAGCTGAGCCTGCAGCAAATAGGTGTCCACAGAAGGAATTCCAGGAGAGGGGAGACCAAAGAATTTCAGCCCAGCCACTGGCGCCTGTCTGTTGGCTCTTCTGTCTTTCTGTGACACGCAGCCTCTGCATTGCTACAGAAAAATATGTTACAGCATCAGTGAGTGGCTGTTGGAGGAAGAACAAAGGAAGGGGCGGGCCATCCCCAGATCCCTGTTGGTATAGACCACCAGCCACGGATGAGGGAGTAAAATAAATACAGAAGTGTTCCAAAACGCATAGAACTCTGAGGAGGACCTTATCCATCTCAATCACATCTTAATGATTAACTAGTATCTTGATTATGTACTTATCCGTTCGATCAACGATAATTGAGTGCTTACTACGTCCCGGGATATCTTAGATCAGTTTGCTTAAGTCAAGTCAATCTTCCTATTCCTGAACTGTGCTTGCTAGTTTGGCAATATAGCAAGGACAGAGGAAGGACAGACAAGAAGTAAGGAGAGAATGAGCAATATGGGTATATGGGTAGCTGAGAACGCTGGGAAAACTAAGCAGAGCGTGCATATGAGTTTTTCAGTGATGGCGACATGGGTGGAAGTGAGGCACTACCTTATAGTAGGGGACCAGACAGGGCTTTGCTCCGAAGCTCTCTGATCAATAGACAAGAAAAAGGAGCTTTTTGACGGAGTATAGAGGTCTGCACCCTGACAGGCAGACAGACTCAAGTGTGGGAACAGGCATAAGTAAACAAGAGGGGACTCTTTCCGCTTTGCCTTCACCTGGGACAAGGACCTAGCAGATGTCCATCTCGCTGCCTGAGGGCTTTCCAACTGACCTGCAGGGAATGTGTCTGTGAACCAATCAGCCCACTTTTCTTTGTCTAACCTGACCAATCAGAAATAATGGGAGGAAACTGCATCCTAGACCATTTAAAACCCCCAGCTCACCAGGGGGAAAATGAATTTCAGCTTCTGGATCTTCTTGCTTTGTGCATGCATGTGTGTACATGTGTGTAGTAGTGGTGTGTGTGTGTGTGTGTGTGTGTGTGTGTGTGTGTTCACTTTTAATTGCTGAGAAAATGAATGCTTGACCTTACGAAGACCCCTAGACTGGTAACACAGACAATTTGTTGATATTGGGTTATTTGTTCCAACAGAGAGACGGCAGGGCTGAGTACAACCAGGAAACACCAGACTAAAAAGGGCTAGGGAGAAAGGTTTCCTTGAGGCTTTGGAACAACCCAATACCAGGAAGTGACTGGCTTGAGGGAATGGTGAGTTTTCCTCATAATCTTCTACACTAGGGGGTTGAAAGCATGGTGATGGCAGAGCTGTACCTTTCTGAGGCCATCGGGATCCATCTCTCCCAGGCTTTTGTCCTGGCTTCTTCAGCTGCTTGGCCTGTAATCTCTGTGGTTGCTTTGTTTGTAGACGTATTTGCAGACTTATCCCTCCAACCATCTTCTATCTTCACATGATCTTCTCCGTCTTTTTACAAGAGCTTCCTCAGGGAATGTCAATCCTGCCCAGAGTTCCCTGGTAATAGGGATAGCAGGGGCTCTGAAGTAGGACCCCATCCCAACGGTTTCATTTTTTATTGATTCTCTCTATAAAGATTGTTTCCAACTATTACCACTTTCTAATGAACACTCTGTGGTCCTGAAACTCACCATGTAGGCCAGGCTGGCCCCAAACTCCACCTGCCTCCGCCTCTCTAGTGCTAACATTAAATGCATGTGTTGCCACACTTGGTGTCTAAATTCCAAGTCTCTATGAAACTCACAAACTCTGTAGCCCAGAGCCTGTGGTAATCTCTTCTCTCATCTCCCACCAGCCCCTCCTGACCCACTTACTCCATCCACCTTCCTGTCACTCTCAACCATGCCAAGGAGAGCCCTGCTACCTTAGACCTTTCTTATGTGTATGGCTTCTGTCCAGAAAGCCTGTGTTCCAGATTCTGGTTAGGGTAGCTTTCTGTTGCCACACAGGCTTGCACTTAAATACCTTCCTGACCCACATATGCCTTCTTCAAGAACCTTCTCTCTGTTACCTGGACTTCTTTACTTTCCATCATAGGACTGTCTGTCTGTCTCTCTCTCTCTCTCTCTCTCTCTCTCTCTCTCTCTCTCTCTCTGTCTCTCTCTCTCTCATGTATATGTATATTATATGTATATGCATATGTGTACGTATATTACATGTATATGCATATGTATGCATATTATATGTAGATAATATGTAGATTATATGTGCATGTGTATTTATATGTAGTTATATATACATATGTATATGTAGTTATATATGCATAGGTAATATATATGTATACATATATGTATAGTGTTTGTGTGTATATGTATATATACACATATATATATTTCTGTCATCTATGCACAGGTATATGATGTAGATGCATGCATGCTATGTATTTATTTTCCTGTCTTGTCATCACAGAATCAGCTCCATGAAGATAAGGAGAAGCATGATAGAAGATGGAGCACAGCGCCTGACCCTGTGAGGGCCCCAGTCTGTGCTGGATAAGTCAATCAGGAACTCTGACGAAGCCAGACACAATGAGTGGCTCATGTTTCAGTGCTCACTCAAGTCTAGTGTTCTCTGGGTTTGTGTCTTTAGGTCTCCATTGCTAATATTTCTGTGTTTTGCCCATAATGAAGCGTCGTCCCCTCGAGTCTGTCTGTCCTCACTGCGGAGTTCTCTGAAATGCCAGTGAGTAGCACAAGCAGCGTCCAGCGGGTGTGCTGCTGTTTGTCTGCTATCATTTATCTTGTGCATGCGTGGACAGGGTTGGAGGAGAAGCTGCCTTTCTACTGCCTCCCAGAATACCTGCAAATGTTCTCCTCTCTGCTCCACAGTGGTGGCAGGAATTCCTAGGTCTCAAAATAACAAAAACAAATGGCTAGTAAGACTCTAAAATATTTCTCACTGAGGAGCTGAGGTAAATTAAACAATAACCAAGTTTAAAACAACTAGTATTTATTGCATAATAAAACATAACTTCACATGTATTCTGATTCCCTCAGGAAAAACAAATCAGAAAGCTTGAGAATCCAGTCTTCCCATGTTGATTTTTTTGTTATAATCTCTTTTTTTGTTACAACCCTTTTCAAAGATTACAATGGAAGCTCACCATTTGTTTCACAAAATTGATTTTAAAACCAATGACTTTTGCCTATCTCCCAAATTCAAATCACTCTCAAATGAAAGATCTGCCATTAACATATTCAGAAAAAAATGTGCTGTATTTTCTTAAATTAATTCCAAAGAGACAGTCCAAAAATATCTCAGAATAACCACTATTGCTGAAATAAATGAACAGCTTCCCCAGTGAGACCACTCAATTAAATTCACAAATTTTGCTAAGATTTCTTAAATTCAATCGTACTTTAAAATAAACGTATGCTCAGTGATGTTGTGACACGATAGCTTTTCTGTTATATAGCTCAGTTAATTAAAGATGGTTCATTGTAACTTTTACAATGTATTTAATAGAAAGCTGTATATTCTCTGGGAGCCGGGAGGATTACCCAACTTGGAAATGCATAGCGATGGACTTTATAGTCTGAACTGCAAAAGAAAAAAAAATAGCTTAAAACTTAATTTACCATTGGCAGGCATCTCTGCAATCTCCACGACTGTGAGCATCTGTGGGAGGAAAGAAGGAAGGCAGTTTGGTTGAACGTGACTCAGCCAGTGTTGGTTCAAACTTCTGGAGTCTGACCCTGAGTCGTTTATTTAGGTGTGTTTAAACACAGCACAATTGGTATCACTTATTCTGGTGATAATGAACTCAATGCCGCGTGCACAACAAAGCATACATAAACCTCCTTGAGGAACAAAGTAAGCTAAATACAGAAATGACTACATTGAGACTATAAAGTCCACGAAGATGGATTCTATAGAAAGACTGAGATGAACAAGCTCACAGATAAAGCAAAGGCCACCAGGCTAATAACCACACCCATTTCCAGCCTTCTGAGTGGATAACGGTTGTGTATCCCTTCCTTTGAGGGAACAACCCTGTGTGTTTAACATTTCAGGTTGTCCTCATGCTTGTCTGTGAGCACAGAGATCTCCATGCCTTCTACAACTGCTTTGTAATGCTGTTAGGTCCCTTCAGATTTTTACTTTGAAAGGACTTCCTTTGGATGACGACTCACAGAAACTATGCTTATTATGTGCAGTCATAAGTAATAAAACAATTAGAAAACAAGTCAACAAGTCGAGGGAAAATACCAAGAGCAATCAGTAAGAGAAGAAAGGATGATTGTAGAAAAGCTTTCTTTTGACCTAATGGTCTCAAAACTGCAGACAGTATTCAGCAATTTCACAGTGTTTCTATGTCTAAATCTACCCCTGGGAGATGCTGTGCGGGTCCCAGAGCAACACTGAGAGGTGTGCCCTACACTTGGTGCTGACTTACAGGGACATCATTTTCCTAAATTGATGGATGCTGTCAGGGTAGGAATGGCTTCCTTTAAAAGGGGGAGAATGTGGTCTCCTTTCTCCACCCACCCTCATTTGCTTTCTCTTTCTTTTGCTATCTCTCCACATGACATGAGGAGGTGCCCTCCTCGTGTTGTGATAGAGAACACTGTCCCTCACCAGATGTGGCCCCTCGATGTGGGATTTTCCAGAAAGCAACCACCAAATAGACTTTTATATATAAATTCTCTAGTTATAACACCAGAAACCAGACTAAGACTGTTTTATCTACAGAAACTTCAGTAAACCAGAAACACACATGTAAGTTTCTTATTGGTTTATTCCCAAGTTTGATTGACAGTAAGATGTATATCTCTTTGGAGCCGCTGTTATTTTTTGTAATTTAAAGTGAATACTTAGTTTACTCAGACTGGCCAATTCTTTTAACACTAACACTGTTTTCTCTTCCTCACTTCCAGTGAGGAATTTCAAACAAATCACTAGCCAGTTCAGTAAAATGAATCTGTACTACATGCAGGCTCATTCAGTGTAATATCACAAAACATCACAATTGCATATTGTGATTGACAGCGGCCTAGGAGGAAATGAAGAAAAGATGCAGAAGGCTCTCTGCATCACAGGCCACACCCTTTGTTTCTCTGCATCACAGGACACACCCCTTATTACTTGGCTGAGCTTGCTCGGTCTTCATTCTATATAATGAGAATTTTTTATAGTGAGCTGTAGTTTATAGTAAGGGAAAGGAGTCTATTATTAACAGAGGTACATCTTCACGATCAAGTCAGAAGGCCTTTGGAAGTGTCAATAGTACAGAGATTCATCCTTCCTTACGAGAGACCCAGTGAAGAGAGGGGATGTCTCCCTAGTAACAATAAATGATGCTTCTTATTCAAATCACTTCAAACATGAAAGTCTCTCTGGAAACCAAGTCAGTTACAGGATGCTGATCTCAAATGGCCACCAGGGAATATGGAAACAGACAAGCTTAAGTACATTTCCTCAGCCTCAGCGTTCCCCAGGGCTGTTCTTTATGCCCAAGCATTGCTGGTGCAAACACCTTTAACAGCCTGTGTTGTTCTCAAAATTGCCCAGGTCTTTTTAGGGCACCAAGAAAAATACATCCACACTTAATAAACCCTGAGGTGTTTTGAATACAGTTTATATCAGAAATACTTTCTTATTCTCCCATGAAAACTAGATATTGCTTGTAAGACATAAAATACTCCTATACTTTTCATAGGAATTTTGTATAATAATAGTATTTTACAGTTGAAAGTGTAACTCAGTGGTAGAGTGCTTGCCTCGAAATCATGAGGCCTGAATTTCTGTCTCCTCTATACCAGAGATACTAATGGTTTTAGATAAGAATGTGGCCATTAGGATAGCAACAGTAAGTCTATAGTAATTCTACTTAGGCTTCAAGATGGCAGGATGGTTAAGAGCACTTACATCTTCCAGAGAGTCCTGACTCAATTCCCAGCACAGACATGGTGGCTCACAACCATTCCTAACTCCAGGACCAGGGGTCTGACACCTTTTGCTGATGTTATAGAGCATCAGGCACACACATGGGGCCCATACACACACACACACACACACACACACACACACAGGCAAAGCACTCATACATTTAAAATAAATAACTACTTATCTCAAACATCCCCCCCCCCCCGGAATTTTTCAATCATACACACACATATATACATACACACATACATTGTACACATGAATGTGCACACTTGTATGCAAATACACACTCACACATATATTTATTTTTACATGTATGAGGCAAAGCACTCATACATGTAAAAATAAATATATATCTCAAACATTTCCCCCTGGAATTTCTCTATTACACACACATACATACAAACACACATACAGACACACATAAACACATATGGTTGTGACTTGTGATTGGAACTTGGACATCTGACCTCACCACTGCAGATACAAGGGAAGAGAGAAATCACTTTAAATTCAGACTTCCGTTTTGATAGGCATGGCTATCTACTAGAAGCAGCTTGAAAAAAAAAATGGTAACATTTATGTCAAATCCTTTTCCACAGGCAACTAACAGTCTACACAATGAAAAAGGGCGTGAAGCAGGCTGTGAAATCTGTGACAATGTTGATGTGTCAATTAACTGGGTCATTAGATATACTGTTTAAGTCCTGTTTCCAAAAAATGAAAGAAGAAAAGATTTTGTCTCCCAATTAACTAAAATGTTAAGCCTTGCTAATCATAAAAAATGCATTTAAATGATTACTTAATAGTTTAGTACTTTAAAAACTTTGTAGCCAAATTTACCTATGAGTCATTTATGTGGCATAGAATTATAGGGGTCCCACAAGATACTGGGGATGCAGTAATGAAAAGACCTATTGCCTGATCCTCTCATGAAGATTATTTTGTAGTTGAGGAGAAGTGGGGCTATAAAAAATAGATAAAATATAAAGATGATGCTAGGCTTGTACAATCAAAATAGGGCCAGGTGAGAGAGGACAAGTGCGCAGGCTAGCTGGCTAATGCAGAGTCCCGTCTAAAGGAGCTGAGGGTGGAGGAAGAAGGGCCCAGACATACTTGGCAGCAAAAGTAGAGGCATTTCAGACAGTGGAGACAACTGGGACATAGCCCCTCAGTGCACAATGAGTTTGGTGTGTCCTGAGCACAGGAAGGAAACCAGGCTTGGGAAGTGGTGTTAGTTTCTGAAAACGGCAGGCAGGGAGTGAGACTCTAACCATACACTCTGGGCTGAATTTGGAAAGACAGATGGAACAGATTTTATTCTGATCTTTGATCCCTCTGCTCTGTTCATATCTGCTTTTTACCCTGCCTTTTGGGAGGGAGATGGGATTAAAGACACACATGGTTTAAAGGTCTGGCTCTCCCTCTTCTCACTCCCCTAATGCTGGTTACAGTCACTAGCTAACGAAGGACATTGCTAGCTTGTCTGCCTCTCTCTCTTGGCGTCTCTTAACAGGACCCTTTCCTACCAACCCTCCATCCCTAGATTTCTAAAGGGGAAAAGAGACAAGTAGAAGTCAATGTGGGGTCGGGGAGGGGGCAGTGGGGTGAGTGGTTTCTGTGCCTGTGTGAGCAAGGGGGAGTACTAGGATATAGCCTGGCCCAGAGAGAGAAACATGGTCTAGGCATGATGGAGTTGTGGACAGTGTGGTCCAGACCCCTGTGCACATCAGAATACTCCCCTGGGTGCATCTAGCAAGGTTCTCAAAGGTCCTGCTCTCCCACCTCCATTATGTCTTAGTGGGTATGCAACAGGAGCATAATTAGTGTTGAGTTCAGAAAGGTGGAGGGCCCCTTCATTGGCTAATTTTCTTATGATGGAGAGAGAACACTGAAAACGAAGAAGCTAAGGTTTCCTTGGGTTCACAGTTTGTAAGTACAGTCCATCATAGAGGGGGAGGTGAGACATCTGCTCGACTTGTGTCTAGAGTCAAGAAGCAGAGGAAAAGAGGAATGCTGGTCATAGGGTCGATTTCCCCTGTTTAGTTAGTCTGGAACCTTAGCTCTTGGTACCAAATTCATTCACAAACATTCCCAGAGGCATGTCTCGTTGGTGATTCTAGACCCTCTAAAGCTGACAGTGTTAACCATCACAATTCTGCTAGACTGAGATCCAAGGGACAAACCCAGAGGGGCATGGCAATCAGTGAAAACCTCAAAAGCCTTTCACTTAGAGGCAGAAAGGGAAAAGAAGTGAAATATATGTTCAAAATCCAACCAGGGGCAGCATCAGGAAAACTAGGTTCTCAGAGATGTGTAGGCCAGTCCTAGGCCCCAGATCTCACCATCCCCACTGCCCCAACCACGTGCTGATGGCAGCCACACCATACATGTGGAAAAGATTCTGAGGCTGAGAAGGCTGTCATGGCCTTTGCTACAGATCTGATAGCCTAGGAAGGCAGCCAGTGAACGGCCATTGCACTGTAGAAAAGAGTTTGGGCAACCTACGCTCAAGGTGGAGAAAACCTGACTCTAACTGCCTTCTACCTGGAGGTCTCACAATACAGGACACTCTGAGGGAGACCCTGCCCCAAGTCCAGCACAAACAGGTCTCAACTTCATCATCTTGCCTCTTCTTCTCAGGACAGAGCTTTCCTCTGCATATGGCTCATCTTCAGGACAGCGAACCCCACGGCTGCTAGCATCAGTCAGCTTCCCCTTTCAAGGGCAGCCTGAGAATGGAATGAGGCTCTTCTGTGGAAGTAAATATCTCAAGACCCATTACAAAATAAGTGTCTGCTTTTTGATTGCTTGGATCCACTGGTGACATGTGCCCACCGGTACTAATCACTAGAGATCTGCCAAGCAACAAATGGCCTAAGCCAAGTCATCTGAATAAATGAGAAGGGGGAAGAGGAGGACAGGCTTGCTATGATTGGTATAGCTGTGGACAATGCTAAGCTCCCTTATTGCTTAGAATGGTGTTTGCTTTTCCTGAGCCATACATGATGCTTGCCAGAGCGCCTCTAAAAGATACAGGAAGGGGTAATCCATTCTGGTTACACAACTAATGTTGGCCACCATTACCACCCCACCATGTGTAAACTGGATCCTGCTTCCTCTAGGGAGCTACCCCGATTTCTACAACCAGCAGCAAGTGCTGCTCTCTCTATTTCTTCGCAATTGATCATTTATAATGACATATCACTTACCTTACGTTCTTCATGGTCCTTTAGTTATACATTTATTTTCTCCTGATTTAAATCTTTAAAATCGTAGCACGTCTTCCTTCTTTCTCCGTATACTGCTATATACTTGATGTCCCACCTTGCCCAGGATGCTTTAGTCACATTAAAAACCAATTGTGTCTTTGAGTGACTGCTATCAAGCAAAAAAGAACCAGGCTGGCTTGACCTTTAGCGATAGAGAGAACAGTCCATTTCATTGAGTCTACATGTCTCCCTCTTGACAGACCTGCCTCTAAACTTGCTTATTAATTCCCAGGAGGCTTTCACATTGGCGTATTGATGATTCATCTGTATTTTGCCAAATGGTTAGGTTCTGGAGTTCATTAAGTAGTGAGAGTTAGGATCTGGATAAAATACAAAATACAAAAACTAAGGTGGTCAATGAAGAGTTTGCCAGATAGAGGGAAAGAGAGGAAGGATGCCTCAGTCATTTAAAAACAGATGTTCTTGTGATGCTTTCTGGTTTCACAGGATGACACACTTGTCCTTAAACTCTCAAGCTATAGATTTGCCAACACAGTCCCAGTTTAATCTAGCTGACCATTGCTCAGTCCAGCGCTGTTAAATTGTTATTATCTATGAAATTATCTATGAAAACGATGACAACCATGTTCGATAGCAAAATGGTTTTGAGTGATTTCTTGCATGATCTCAGAGACCTAGCATGAATTTTGATGACTGGTTTATTCAGAGAACTGAGAACACTTTGGAGTTTCCTTGAGAGCATCCGATGTCTCTTCAGATGAACCCAGTGATTTCTTTCCTGGAACGGACACAAAGCCAAATACAATAAAAGTGGCCACTCCTGTGTCTTGTGAGCCCATTTTATAAGATATCAAAATAAGCAATTATGTATTTTATTACAGAGTTAGAAGAACCAAACGATAAAGTATCTGGACGAAATGATGCCTACCCTCCAAACACTATGAAAGCCAAACCTGACCCTTTTTGTCCAAAGCATTTGAACAAGGAGAAACTGACCTCAACAGTGACCCCCACCCAGACCTCCAGAAACATTTAACTTCCTCCAGCCCAGGCCCTGTTCAAATCTCTTGACACGAGGATGCTGAGAATATTTACGGTGGATGTTTGGCAGCTTCCTGTTACTATAACAAAATACCAAAACTCAACTTAGAAATAGAAGAGACTTCTTTTGGCTCACAGTTTTGAGGGCTCCATCCATGACAAGATGGCACTGCTGCTTTAGCCTGTGGTGAGGCGGCGCACCATACAAGGGAGCCTATGGCACAGCAGGCTGCTCTCACCCTGGCCAGGAAACAAGTAGAAGCAAGAAGCCCTTGGGATCTTAATGCCCCCTTCAAGAGCACACTCTTTGTCACTTAATGTGTGCCCCCACTTGTAAAGGTTCCATCATCTGTCTTTAATGCCACGGATGGGACCACACCTTTGATACCAAGCCCTCAGGGCAGTGGTTCTCAACCTTCCTAACGCTACCACCCTTTAGTAGAATTTCTCATGCTGTGGTGACCCTCAACCATGAAATTGTTTTGTTGCTACTTCATAACTGTAATTTTGCTACTGGAACAAATCATAATGTAAATATATTAATGTAAATTCTATAAAATAGAAGGCAGGATATCTGGTATGTGACCCCAAAGGGGTCATGACCCGCAGGTTGAGAATCACCACTTCAGGGAATGCCTGTGTTCAAACCAGAACCGTGCCACTGAACTCAACCCAAAACTTTAGTTTAACCTTTCCCAGCCTCTCTGACTTTCTAAGTAGGCGTCTACTGAATTCTACAGACCAGCTGTAAGAGCAAGAGAAGAGGAGGAGAAAGTCAGGTAGAAAGGGAATATTTTAAAGACAACAGCATAAAAAAATGGCTTTGGCTTGACTTAATGGAACATATTTCCAAAACATAGTTTTATTAAAGATTCACTATCTTCCCCCATACACACGCATGCACAAATACTGATTTAGAAATAAACCACCAGGCACCTGGTGGACTACCTGTAACAAAGGCCTCCTAACTTAGCTGATTTTGAGAAACAATAGAATTCCATGGTCACAGGAACAGCAGGCCTGCCTGAGTCCAAATTCCATGCCTGGTACCATGGCCTTGAGAAGTTACCTAGCTCTTTCCAGCTTTCACTTCCGCATTCATAGCACTGACTGTGCAGGCAGCAGTGAAGATTAGATCCCATTATCGGTGTGAAGCTGCTAACAAAGGGCCTGGGATGTACCTTACACTCTGTGAGTGTGAGTTACTACAGTTATGAGCAGAAAGCCAGCCGGATTCGGGTCCACTCTCCTTCCTCTGGCCCAAAATATCAGCCCATCAAATAATTCTCTGAAAAAAAAAAAAAAAAAAAAAGGCTGCTTTTTCTGCTTCTCACTCCCTCTGTGCCATTCGGGTTGTTCTAGGATGGTTGGTGTCAGAAGAGATGAAAATAATAGTGTATCTATTTACATAACATTATCCTTATTTTCTTTCTCCCTGCAGAAATGCTCTGGAATTATCGAATTAGTCGCATTTGGAAGATGCCATCCACCAGAACTAATCAGACTCAACCATCTTTATTCCTTGATAGCGCCCTGGCTTCTCTCCCATTAATGTAACAGCTGCACTTTTTTTTAAAGCAGGCTGAGAACACTCCCGCTGCAGACTCGGTACCGGGTGGCTGCAATCATGACTGTTTACTGAAATATTAATATTCTGTGTGTGTGCGTGTGGTTTGGCTTTCGAATTATGTTGACATTCATTCGTGGCAGAGAATCATGTCTGCAGAGGGGACAGGCATTCTTCCTTAAATCGAAGTCCGGTTCTCCCCAGTTGTCAGCTGGTCTTTTAACCTTAACACTCACAAAATTTCCCATGTATGCTCTAAAAGAAAATGGAGATCGCTCAAGTCTCTGATGTAGCCCTGATACATAATAAATATTCTTATTTTCTTTCTGTCTGATTCCTGGCATACAACTGCTATCGCCCCTGGCTCTGGGCAGTGATATGAATCTATTTTATGGTAACGGATTAAGGGGTGTCTGGGAGCTCCTGAGTGGCTTCAGCATTGGGTTAGTTACAGCAGAATTAAAGCATGATTAGAGAGTTAGGGCTTTCCTACCCACAGCCTCCGGGGAATAGAAAGGCTGAAGATTGAAGACTTGATTGAAGATTGAAGACTTGATGACGTAATCAATGAATCATTCCATGGAGTGACGCTTCCAGAAGCATTTTAAAACTGGGCTCTTGGAGGTTCTCAGGGCTGGCCAAAGGAGAGCTTAGGGACCCCATACCCCAGTGTTTCCCTCCCATCCTGTGCATCAGCCTCTGGTTGTTCATCTCCAGCTTTTCACAGATCAATTGTTACTTATTTATTATGTTAATGTATGTATATCTGCTGGTCTGAATGTGCACTGTGTGTTTATAGTGTCCAGAGAGGCTGAGAGAACTTCAGACCCCCTAGGACTTGGGGATACTGGTATTTGTGAGGTTTCTGATGAAGACGCTGGGAACAGAAACCAAATGCTCTGCCAGAGCAGCAAATGCCTGTAACCACTGAGCCATCCCACCAGCCCCTCACATCCTTTATTAGTGACATGTAGTTCCAGTGGTTTCCTGTGTTCTGAGAATCACACTAGCAAATTATAGTACAGTATAGTATAGTACAGTCATATCGAGCACTGTTACTCAGAAGCAGAGATTATACCAGTGTCTGAGGTGGGGCCATCTGCTGGGACAGATCCCTTCATCCATCGGGTCTGATGCTATATGTTCATGTAAATAGTGTCAGTGCTGACTTGCATTGGAGGACACTGATTGGTGTTCCCTGGAGGATTGCTTTGATTGGCATGTGTGGGGGGGGGAACGCCCACACACCTGGTGTCACAGATAGCAAATGGCTGTGTGAACAGAAAACAAGGAAAAGCTAAGTGTGAAAGTAGTATCTGAACGCAGTATCATCTCCCAACAAGGGAGTCCTGTTTGAAGTCTGTCACTGTCTCTGATATGTCCTGCACATTGAGATGTCCTTTGTGTTGAGCCGTTGCTGACAGTGTTATTTCTCTTGCATACAAATGTCTTGGAAAAGACAGGTGTGAAAGCAAATGCCCTAGACTCTCTGCTTTCTCTCCAGGCTACATCTCCAGGATTCCAACGGCGTCTGCATGACAAGTGCAAGCCTCCTCGTCATTTACATTCTTCTTATACACTATGGGAAACACCTCAACATTTGGTTCTATTTAGACTCAAGTTGCAGACATTTGGCCTCAATTGAATGTTGTGATTTTTCTTTTTATCTGAGTAGCTTGGCAGATTCTTCTCGGGGTCTGTCTGTATGTATGCTCGTCCTTCAAATGCTACAAAAGTGAAGAAGTGGAAGACCATCGATTGATGTCTCTTTCAGAAGTCCGTTATACTCTCTTGGGTATTAGAACTCCCCTCACATTTTTTTAATCCAACCTCTGGTGACTACTACTAACCATTATATGGTTCCTCTGTGTTTTGTTTTTTAAATGCTATGTAGCTTTATTTCTCTCTTCTGGGTGTAAATATGCCCACCCACCCTGCTTGCCTGCCTACCTACCTTCTTCCCTCCTTCTCTTCCTTCCTTCCTTCCTCCCTCTCTTCTTCTTCTTCTTCTTCTTCTTCTTCTTCTTCTTCTTCTTCTTCTTCTTCTTCTTCTTCTTCTTCTTCTTCTTCTTCTTCTTCCTCTTCCTCTTCCTCTTCCTCTTCCTCTTCCTCTTCTTCTTCTCTCTCTGTCTCTCTCTGTGTCTCTCTCTCTCTCTCTCTCTCTCTCTCTCTCTCTCTCTCTCTCTCTCTGTCTCTCTCTCTCCCCAGAATCTCACTATATAAACCCAGGACTGAACTTATAAACCACCTGCCTCTGCTTCTTCCTAAGTACTGGAATTACAGGCATGAGTCACAATGCCCAATGCTAATGGCACGCCTTGTCAACTTATTTCTGGAGAAAGGCACAACTTAGACAGTAGAGATCTTAGGACCTCTCACTTCTCAAGTCAGCCGTGTTTCTCTGAACATCCTGACAGTCTACTCTGCGTAGTCCATGCCCTGTGACCCTAGACAATGCCTTAAAACCTGGCATATCAGTCAGCAGCATTTCTGGACATGTTTTCAAGCCAATTGATCCAGCACTGTTCCTGTGATCCTATTAGGTCTTTCTTCTGATTAGAGTGGGGTGACTGTGTGGGGCCATGTGGCAACATGTACAAGGACAGAATATTGTTGGCACCTGTCACCCACCGTATTGTACAATAACATAGTCCTGTTGCTTCTTTGTTGATGTTTACTTTCAATAAATTGCAATTATCTTTTGGGGGGGCTTTTCACAACTTGTCAATGGTTTTTTAATGTCTCTGTAGATATCACTTTTCCCTTCATCTTGAATACACATAAGTGTATTCTAAAGACCTTACGGTTGAGAAAGTGAACTCTGACAGCACTGGGTCTGTTTGCTCGTTAATATTTTGGTACCATGAGTTATAAAAATAGGAGACTGAGACCTGCAAATGTGGCTCAGAGGTTTAAAGCTCTGGTTGCTCTTCCAAAGGCCACTTAGACTCCATACTCACTGCACTCAGGACCCAGTCTATCTGATGACTCGCTGCTGTTATGGCCCTCAGAAGCAAACGTTAGTCTGTAAGAGAGGTACTCTGAGTTATAGAACCAGACTAGCGAGACCAAAGCTCATCTCCAAAACTTAGACAGAGACCATGCAAGCTGGCATTTTAGTGTCTTGCATTTAGGAAGTCTCGTTCTTTTGGAAAACACTTAACCATCATCAGTCATGGTCACAACTCTCTTAGGGCAGGAGGGGGCATCAAGCGGGGCAAGCATGAATGTTCATTAATGTTAACCCATTGATGCTCAATTATTCGGCCAGTAGACTCTGAGGTACATGGTGCTGTCCCGGGGTGGGGGTGGGGGGGGGACAACTGTGATTCATGGTACCAGTAAAACACTGATGCCTTAAAAATGGGTCAATCCTACAGCCTCACACTTTGCTATTGATGTCTTCATCCCCAGTTGAGTCAAATCTGTTCTTCATTGCCAAGCTTCTCAGAGGGTTCCAGAGGTCAAGTGGCAGCTCTAACCCCATCTGACTTAAAGTGAGGAGACCTAAGTCTGACCCCATATCTAACTTGGAATATTTCACCTGCACCTCAGAACAGCGACATGGGATTTAAATAAATAAAAAAAAATGTAGGCTGCCATATCCAACTCAGAGAGTTTTGTAAATGCTAAACAGTGTGAACGACAGACGTTTGTAGGCTAGGAATAAACCTTGGTGGTAGAGTGCTTGCCAGGCCCACACCAAGTCATGGGAAAGACACTGGCACATAGTAGGCCTTCAAAGGGTGTGTCTTTCACAATTGAAACCCTCCCCCCCAAAAAAAAAATCAAAGAGTATGTTAACTTACCCAACCCTGTAACACTTTCAGTCTTCAGAGAATAGAACAAATATTCACTTAAGAAACAAGCTCTCTGCCTGGGAAGATGGCTCAGTGGGCCAGAGGACTCACTGCTCCCGACGGCTACAGAAAATACCTCCTTCCTTAAATTATTTCTGTTAGCTGTCTTGTCGCAACAACAAGAAAAGCAACTGAAACCTTCCTTCAGAAGCCTCTCTGACAGTGGCTAATGTTTGGTTCCTGATTTTCAAGCTCTTCCCCTGGTTGTGAATCACAAGCATTGTGACTGGACATCCTTCACACAAGAAGAAGACATCAAAGATCGATGATACACAGTGGGAATGAAGATGATTCCACAGTATTGTTTATGAAGTATTGGCATCCACACTTCCGCCACTGGAAACCAGATCCCTACATCCCCTGGTGGGTTGTTAGAACTGCCTCATTCCAAATAAAAATAAAATAAAGTGGCTGATGAAGAGGATGTTATATACGGAGAACAACGGAATCAGCTGATGAGGGTATCAGACTCTTTTACCTGCCGGTGTGGGAAGTAACAACAAGGTAATTTGCTGAGTTTCTCACCACCTGACTACAGAAGACATGTCCATGTTTCTCCATCCTCAGCTGGGTGCTTCTAAAAAGGGTTTGTGCTGGTTTTCATCTCTGATTTCATCTCTAGCCTCACCCCTTTTGAAGGAACATATTAAAGAGATAAATTACTTTATTTTTAAGTCTCATATATTCCTTTGTTTAAAAAATTATGATCATTTACTCAATTCTCTTATTCTAGATGGCAAAGAGTGTCAGAAACAGAATTAAACTGGTCTTCAAGACGATGGGTTTCCAGCTGAGTGTGTTTGTGAAGTCATCATGAGAATTACCCATGTTTTGGTAATCATGAAAGTTGTTAATATGTTTGGTAACCATAAAAGTCGTTACCCATGGCTAGTAACCATGAAACTCTTTATCCATGAGTAGTTTTCACACTAGATGAACTGAGTGTTTCCTGTTTGTTTAGAAACAAAGGGAGCAAGGGTCCTCTCTGTCTATCTTGGGGTGTCACGCCTGGCCAGAAACAGACAGTGTTTACTTCCTCAAGACTCATGGTTCCTTAACCTGTTAGAACCTGAACCTTCAACTGATGGACTTGTCTACAACTGACTTGAAAAACAAACCAAATACAAAAAAAAAAAAAAAAAAAAAAAAATCCAAGGGAAATTCAACTGAGTACCTCACAGTCCTTCCTAACCCACCAAAGTCTACTGTGTTCACTGCCAAAGTGAAGAAATGTCTGTCTGTGATGTCTGTGTTCCCTGGCCAGCCATCAGAGACTGGATGTGACAATCAAAGACCTCATCACAGTTTGATGAGCTGCTTTTATGCAAACCCTTCTCACAGAATGTTAGAATTATTTGTTTATTATACTGAGGACTGAACTTAGGGCTTTATGTATGTGAGCATATGCTTGCAGCAGGGTTATGCTACCATTTTATTAACTATTTAGGTTTTTATTTTTATTTTTGTCCAACCTCAGTGTTTTGTGTATTTTTTTTAAAAAAGGTCTTATTTTAAAACTATGGTTTTCATTAAAATTATCATTCATCTTTATTCTGCATTTTATTTTATGGCAAATTATGACATTCTTCTACTCTTACCACAGGAAGATAAATTCACATTGGAAAGATAAATGCCACATTTTAATGAGAGTCAGCTTATGGTTTGGATGCGGGGAGGTGATCCTGAAGAGAGAACAAACAGGTGAACATTTTGACATTTCTTGTTCTTCACCTCAGCATAAGCTTTCCCATTATTTCTTAATATTGGAGACGCTTCTTCAGAGATTCCATCATGAAGATGAACTAAATACCTTTGGGAGTTCATGGACCCCATAAAGAATATCCAGCGGAACACTTCCTAACACAAGAAAAACTGACAGTTGAAGTGAAACTAGAACGGATGAGAATTGGAATGTGGAGTTCTCCATAAAGCAAATACTTTCGAAAGGGGCCACCCAAGCATGGCGAGTGACATAGGAAGACCGTTTGATGGATATGGAAGTGGTGAGAGATCGAGCCCAAGACTAAAGTCATGTGACTTTCCGAGTCCCTGAAAATTTCATTTGTTTACGGTGGGTCACGTCAAGTGGAGCTCCAAGGCTCAGTGAACTTCTCTTTTTTAATGTATAAACTTACATGGTCCATACAAGAGGCGTTTCCATCTTTTTGGCTACCCAGCCCCTAGTCTTCATTCCTAGGTTTGAGGAATTTTTTTCTACAGGGAGTCATGGTAGAAAGTAGAGTCTACTTACCACTCAAAGTTGAAAGCATCCTAGCGTGTCCACGGAACAGAGTTTAGGATTGCTACTCGGCACAGTCTCGCTTAGGTCTAAGAGTCTGAGCAATCCCTGAAAGCAGGAATTCACTACAGCTGCACAGACTGCTGCACCCATGGACCAGGGGTGGCAGAGGAAGCAGAGGGCATTCAGCAGTTGTGCTGGTAGTGAGGCTGGGACCAATCATTCAAATTAGCCGGAAGCAGCGTGCCTCTAGACCCAGCAGTTCTCAACCTGTGGGTCTCAACTCCTTTGGCAAACCTCTATCTCCAAAAATATTTACAGTGTGATTAATAACAGTAGCAAAATGACAGTTATGTGATATGAAAATAATTTTATGGTTGGAGAGGTCGTCCGTCACAGCATGAGGAAGTGTATTAAAGGTTTGTAGGATTAGAAGGTTGAAAACCACTCCTTTAGAACCACCCCACACTATAATTGTGACAGAGACTCAATATACCATAGCTTTTAGTTCCTGCCCAAATTTTAGGAACCACTTTACGACTCAGAGGCCTTGTTATGAATGCAGAATCTGGACCTCACCCTGGAGTTGACAAACTGGTGTATTAAAATATAGTAGAGTACCTCACACATAGGACATTCATGAGTATATATACTGGCTGTATAGACAGGTAAAAAAATAATCAAATTATATTTTGCTGAAGTTATCTATTTCTATTCTTTGCTGAAGTTACTAATTCTTAAAGTATATACCTTTACCCCATGGTTGTCAGTAAATTATATTATATATATATATATATATATATATATATATATATATATATATATATAATTTTGTATTATACATCATGTATATGTAATATAATATATGCATATGTATATGTATGTGCATATATATATGTATATGTATATATACACAACCATTTTATTTTAAATACACTTCATTCATACGTAAGAGGGTCTAGTTCGGGAATCCTTCTATATATTCATTATAATCAAAATATAATCATCTTTATCATTTCTCTGTGATACTGATTTCTATTCTTTAGAGCTGGGAACATGAATCCTATTCCCATAATCAACTGAGATGCTTGCTATTTTGGTCTCTGTCTATTTCTCTCTTGGCTCCCTCACCTGCCAGCTCCATGTGATCTTGCAGCATATCAGCACATAACCAAGCAACCAAACGGCTACATTAAACAATTCTCCTACAAGGTCAGCCAAATCTGTATCTCCAAAGACTGTACTGTACTTGGCTACCTGCAATTACGGGATGGTTAGACCAACATGCTTACAGTTGTCACCACATCAGCCTCAAGTGCCCTCAGTGGTCACCTCAGGCCGGCGCAGCTGGAGTGCCATTGACTCAGTGCCTAAGAGAACACAAGGTGCTCCTGTTCTCAGCCAGAAGACAGTAAGCCCTGTGCCATGTTTGAAAAGGGGCGCAGAAGCAAGCTATAGGAGAGACGACCATGGTAGAAATTTAAGGAAGAAGGCACAGAATAGCTTCTCATTAAGGCAACCAGACAGTTACCTATTTGTGTTCCCCAAAATGTTTCTCAACTGCCTAAGACTGGGGTGTCGTCATGGATATTCTGAATCACATAAGAATGCTTATCTAATACAGGCCTGTGGCGTTATGTATGAGCCTAGATATAAAACCCCGTGTCAGGGACACATGCAATGCCTGTAATTACTAGGTCTTGTGATTACTGTACTTCTATTATAACATGCCAGTTCATAGACAGTTCACGAGATGATGTAAGACTAGGTTTGGGAGCACATATGCCATTAATAACACACATAGAATTTGCTCTTTCTTCTCCGATCCCCACAACTATGGCTTTTAAAACAGGTATCTAGCTGCTAGATAGAGCAGGTTAGACTCCCATCACATAGAGGTTAGTCTTTCATTACCATCCTAAGGAAACTGAGGTTTTCAGTTGGGTATCATCTCTTCATCTTCACAATCCACATACCAAAGGTGATGGCCATGATAGGGCTTTGGGAAAAATCTCAGCCCCCTTAACAAGCAATGGAATTTCATAATTAAGGCCTCAACTAAATGGAGTTTTTAATCTTCTAACACAAGGATTGGGTTTCCCCCCTCTTATCTAGCAGATATATGAAGGTCCAAGAGATGTCTGGAATCTTCTTCAATTGCTCTGCCACCTTAGGTTTTAAGGAAGTACCCTTCAATCAAACCCAGAGTCACCAACACGGCTGGTCTCACCAGCCAGCTTATCCCAGGAATCCCCTGCATATGCCCCTGTGGCTGGAGTTACAGACTGGTTGCTGCACCCACCCTGCATTTGGGTGGGCTCTGAGGATCTGCACGCCAGTCCTCTTCTTGATTAGAAAGTGCTTTAGCTACTGAGCCATCTCTCCAGGTTCCTTTATTTTAAAAACAAGCAAACAAATAATAAACAAACCAGGTTGTCCTGTAGGCCAGGGTGGTCTCAGCTTGCTTTGTAACCATGTATGGTCTTTTTTTTTTTGGGGGGGGGGGAAGGTGGTTCGAGACAGGGTTTCTCTGTGTAGTCCTGGCTGTCCTGGAACTCACTCTGTAGACCAGGCTGGCCTCGAACTCAGAAATCTGCCTGCCTCTGCCTCCCAAGTGCTGGGATTAAAGGCATGTGCCACCACTGCCGGGCCACCACGTATGATCTTAAGCTTCTGGACTCAGGATACAGGTGTGCAACTTCTGATGCTATTTTATGTGGTGCTGGTGATTAGAACTCAGAACTCTACTCATACTAGACAAACAGGTGCCAACTGATCAGCACCTTCAGACTCCTCCCCTTTTTATGTGAGTACTCATAACCACATATTTCCCTCTGGGTACTACCTTTGCTATATCCCAAAACTTGTAGCAAACTGAATTCTTACTTTCACTTGAGTGTAAGAGTTTCTCCCTGATTTCTTCTCACCAGGCTCTCAAAAGTGTCTCATTGAAGATCTATGTGCATACTTTCTTTGCTGTTGTCTTCTAATTTTATTCTAAGTTCTGATAAGGTACAATAAGCTATTTCTTTTTTTAAAAAAAAATTCTAATACATAATTTATGGCCTAAAATGTTATCTGTTTTAGAGAAAGTTCACGGGTTTCTATGCATACTCCACAGCTGTTGGATAGAATATTCTAGACCTGCCCGCTAAGTTCATTTGTTCCATCAACTTGTTTAACTTTGAAGTTGACTTTGGGGTCTGGATGGCCTATCCATTTGAGACTGGGATAGAGATGTCACTCACTGTTATTGTATCTTAATCTACCTCTTGATGATCATGAACTAGTCTTTGTTCTATGTAAGTGGGCACACCAACATTTGGTGTAAGTGTATTTATAACTGTTACATACTCTTTTATTTTTTTCAGTTGTATGGATGCATGTGAATGCAAGAGACCAAAGTTAGTTAATTCTTGTCATTTTGTTGGATACATTGGAACTACAGTGTTAACTTGAAGGTGACAGGCAGTTGCAATCTGCTAATATGGGTGCTAAGAACCAAACTCAGATGCTCTGCAAAAGCAATATACATTTGCAAATACTGAACAATCTCTTCAGCTCCTAATTGCTATATAATCTTAAATTACTCCTCTTTTAAATACATACCTTGTCCCTTCTGACTAAATTTGGCTTCATTTTTTTTTTTTTTTTTGTCATTTATGTCCATAGCTGTTCTGGCATTATGGGGGTGATTGTGTTTGCTTGGAATATAATTTTTACTCTAAGTTTGTTATGCATTTGCTAGTGAGATGAGTTTCTTGAAAGCAGTGAACAGTTGAGCCTTCATTTTTAATATATTCAGTCAGTGTCTTTTAATTAGAGAGTTGAGAGATTTGGGGTGATTACTGAAAACTATGTATTAATATTTCTTTTCTTCATCTTAGGAATTTTCAGGTTTACTAGATTAGCAGTAAAAATGTTGGTCCATTCCTGATCATCACTTATCAATCTTATATTGATTTGTTATTTTCTGAATTCCCTGACTTTAACATATTTTTCTTCCTCTTAAATATATGGTATTCTTGTAAGTATTTTTCTGCAGTGCTTGCTTCGGATGGATCCTGAGTTGCCTTAGTTTGTGCTTCTTACAGACAATTTTCTATTTCTGGTTTAATTTTAAGCCTTGATTGTCAGTTGCTTGGTTATTTTACTTGAAGTGTGTCAATTCATGATTTGCTCATTTTTAAGCTTTCTGCTGAGAGATCTTGGGTTGTTCTTTTTTTAAAGAATTTATTTTTATTCTTATTTTATGTGCATTGGTGTTTCCCCTGCATGTACATCTGTGTGAGAGTGTCAGATCTTAGAATTGCAGACAGTTGTGAGTTGCCATGGGGTACTGGGAACTGAAATAGCAGTCAGTCCTCTTAACTGCTGAGCCATCTCTCCAGCCCCATTGGGTTACTCTTACATGTTTGCCTTTGTAAGTAAAAGGACTGGGTTTACTTTATAGAACAATGATATCTGAGACCAGAAGTCACGATAACACACTTGGAAACTTCCTATTACCACAGCCCAATACACCTGTCATTTATTCCTCAAGTTTTGACAACTTTCCTTCCTTCCTTCCTTCCTTCCTTCCTTCCTTCCTTCCTTCCTTCCTTCTTTTCTTCCTTCCTTCCTTCCTTCTTTTCTTCCTTCCTTCCTTCCTTCCTTCTTTACTTCCTTCCTTCCTTCCTCCCTCCCTCCCTCCTTCCCTCCCTCCTTCCCTCCCTCCCTCCCTCCTTTCCTTCCTTCCTTCCTTTCTTCCTTTCATTCTATGTCAGAATTCAGGTCAGAGTCTGACTATGTTTTTAGGCTCCCAGCTCTCTGCCTATCTCTGTCTACACATGCATTTTCCCTATGAAAAACATCCTATATAATTGCATCTTAGCATCTGCTGCCTGAAAGCCATACCATATTCAACACAAAAGTTTTCCTGGAAGCTGCGAGAAAATAGTCTCTGTGCTCTGCAGAGTTAAGCAGTGTGAAAATGTTCTTGTCTCCTCTGGAGGTCATGAATGTTTTGGAAACTCTAGGCCTGCTCTTCTGCTCCATGACAAAGTTCTCTTCTCTGGGTTAAATACCCTCAGACTCTTGTGTTTCTCTTTATAATAAATATGTCTCAAACCCTTTACCATTTTGAGGGTACCTAGAAATTAAGACAATTAGGTAGAGAAAAGAAAATTAAGACAACTAGGTAAAGAAAAATACAGTAAGAATGTTTAATATATCTTGAGCTCTCTATATATATACATTATATATGTATATATATGCATTTCCCTATGAAAAACTATCATATATATAGTTTATATATATAATATATATATATTATATATATACATATATATGTATATATATTACATATAAGAATTTAAGGGCCATCTTCATATATTTAAAAGACTGACACACAGATTGTAACTTAACTCCCAGAAGTTTTTATAAATAGAACAGCAAAAAGACTCAGGTTCTAGAGCCAGACTGAGTTCTCATCCCAAGTAGCTTCTTACAAGCTGCATATGTTAGGGGGGTTAATTAACTTCTCTGTAATTCAATACTACCTTCTGTAGGGCTTACTAACTTCATGGTATTCTAAAAGCCACCTGTAAAGTACTTAAAGAAACCTTATCACTCAGAAAGTATCAAGAAAATGCCAAGTAATGTAAGTATTTACAAGCACGGGTCGACATCTCACTATGCTCATCAGAGAGTAAAACCAAGACAAAAGTACAACTTCTAAAGTAAGTGTTTTAGAGTAAATATTTAAATAAATATCTATTATAATATGCATATGATGCACATGCGCATATGATGCACATGATGCTGGAGGAGCCGAGAGTTCTACATCTTGATCTAAAAACAGCAGAAGGACTGGATTCTGCACTGGGTGGAGCTTGAAAGCGTTTGTGTGTGTGTGTGTGTGTCTGTCTCTGTGTGTGTGTGTGTGTGTGTGTGTGTGTCTGTGTGTCTGTGTGTATGTGTGTGTGTATACATATACTTTAGCGACACACTTCTTCCAACAAGGCCACACCTCCTATTAGTGCTACTTCCTATGACCAAGCATTCAAACACATGGATCTATGGGGGCCATACCTATTCATATCACCACAAAAGTTAAATATCAGGCACATGTAGTAATTTACAAAAAAATAAGATGCTGGCTTTGGCCAGGTGTGTGTTGGAGATGAGAAACTTCCTAATTATTCTTTGAGCTATCTGATTTCAGGATTCTATTTTTGAATCTGAAGATCTAAAGGTCACTTTAGGCTTGATGTGAGGGCTGGCAAATTTTCTCTATAAGGGCCGGGTGATGGCCCTGTGAGGCTTCGGGGCCACACAGGTTGCGCTGCACTTAACTTCGCCTCTGTAGTGTGAAGATAATCATATACAATGTTTTAGTGAGCAGCAATGTCTGTGTTCAAATTTCACTTTTTTATAGACATTGAGATGTTAGTTCCAAATATTTTTTTCTTGTCACTAATCATTATTCTTGTCTTAATTTTTGAACCATTCAAAACTGTGAGTTGGATCTCAATCCCTCAAGCTATGGTTGAACCTTCAAGCCAAGCTTTGGTGCCTCTTGAGTTAAATGAAGCCCAGGGTAAGAGAGGCTCTTAGTGAAGGAAAGATGGACACTGCTGTGAGAAGTTCCATGACAAGTTAATATCTCGGGCTTCAGTGTTGGAACCTTTCCAGACTCCAGGCACGAAAATGAAGCATGAGAAAAGGCAACTCTTGCACTAAGTTGGGTTCCCTGTAACGGTGAAGTCTTGTTGGGTGTGTTTTTACCTACACTGGCTCTGAGATGCTGGCATCCTTGTCTCTAATCTCTGCACGTTGATTCTGTAATCACCAGGCAGTCTTGGGCTCTCCATTTTCTGACTTGAGAAAGTCACCTGGGAATCTTTGTATAATTCATAGCTCTTCCTGTCTCTCCCCAGAAATAACTATCCCCAAAGACAGAAGAGCCATTATGATTTCTACCACAGTCTCAACTGCCTTTATAAAGACAAAGGGCTGAAGACATCGTACACTGTTACAAATTCTTTCTTTCTTCTTCTCCTTCTCCTTCTTCTTCTCCTTCTCCTTCTCCTTCTCCTTCTCCTTCTCCTTCTCCTTCTTCCTCTTCATTGGATATTTTATTTATTTACATTTCAAATGCCACCCCCTTTCCCCATTTCCCCTCCCTAGAACCCTCTTATCCCATCCCCCCTCCTTTTTTTTTTTTTTTTTGCTTTTATACCATTTTGATTACATGCATGTATTAAGGTCAGTTCTAGGTTGAGGGTCTAGCAATAAAATAGATGCAAATAGTCAAGGAACAAGCAAGACAATAAACACAAATAGTCAAAGAAAAAGAAAGGCATAAAACCCAATTACATGAACACTCCCGTGGTCACTGTTTCTAAGGGCTTATCAGGATGACCAAAGTATCTGAGCCTACTTCCCTGTCCTAGCCCAAAGTCATTTCCATGTCTGAAGCCTACTTCCTTGTTCAAGCCTAAAATTTAGATTCCTGTCTGAAATAACTTCTTTGTTCTAGCCTAATATTCTTAATATCTATCAGAAGTAGCATGGCCCCAAAGGATCTCGGAGTGATCCTGGACACCCAGTGACATGGATTCAGAAACTGCATTAGCGTTCCCTTTAAGGCTACATTCAGACTCTGCACCCTTTACCTGCCTATCAGGAATTTATATCTGTCTTTTGTCTGTTGTATATTAAAAATTTTTAAAAAAATCAAAACACTAACTCTAGCCCTTTCTCTTGTTTCACTACAAGTGGAAGTAAATTCAAAATAAAAGTGGTTTCATTTTGACTAAGGTAGACATGGTTTTCTCTCTTTGTTGAGTGAAACCATGAGTCTAGCTTGTTTCTTTATGGGGTTCCCACCATACCATCCCACCATACTGTCCTCATGGAACCCCAATGCCGGTTCTCAATGGGCTGATGGTAGATGCTGTAGACAGAGAGCACCATAGGCATGCATGGCTGTGTCAGAGGCTTCCAGATTTCTGCTTACATCTCAGGAAGCAGTTAGTCACAAGACCTAAGCACAGAGAAAAAAAAAAAAAAAAAAAAAAAAAAAAAAAAAAAAACAAGCTAACAAACAAGCCTACCTTTAAGACAAGCATGCCTTCCTGGGCATGAAAAACCAAACTGGCCTTACTTAAAAACAGAAGCATCTCAGTAGCTGCAAGCTGCTTTCTGGGTAACAAAGGAAGAATGTTGTCTACCCCAGAAAGACAAAAGTTCAGAAATAAAAGAAGAAAAAGAAAAAAGCCATCTGGTGCTTTTGTCATTAAAAATTACTAATTATCAATGGCCCAAAGAATCCCCTTCTAAGTTTATCATTTTTACTCGCCTCTTCCCCACAGACCTGAGGAGAATCCTGTCTGGAAGGGTCCATCTCCCCACATTCATGTGCACAGACCATGAACAGAGGCATTAAATATGTATGTTCTTGTTTTGAGAAGGAATGTTTTACATTTCTTGTAAGTATGCTACACAGATTTTACAATTAATACAGACTGTTTTTCTCATCCCCTCCTCACCCCCCGACTTCTAAGATGTGGATATATTTTCTTACTATATATTTTGGAAGTGTTTTACACTTATGAGATAATGAACTTTGGACTGAAAATATTTTTTTTTGAGTGCAGGATAGATGGCTCAGCAGTTAAGAGCACTGACTGTTCTTCCAGAGGTCCCAAGTTCAATTCCCAGCAACTCTGTGGTGGCTCGCAACCATCTGAATGGAATCTGATGCCCTCTTCTGGTGTATAGTGTACTCATATACATTAAATAAAGAAATAAATAGATAAATAAATAAATAAATAAATAAAATGTTTAAGAAGAAAAAAATCGTATATATTTTTAATAAAAGAAAATATTTTTTGAAAGAACTACCAAAGCCTTATCTTTGGGTATAAAGTACAGAGAAGTGAAGAAATTTGTCCAGAATATCTGGGTACCATTAAACCACGAGACTCTGATGGGGTAAGGTGACGAGGAGAGGGTATGAATCATGTATTCAGATAAAGGAAGCTGTCACAGACAGAGAGGTGTCTTATTTACAGTGAAAGACCAGTTTCTTGGTCTTCCATTTTTATATTTTGTGTTAAACACCTTATAGTCCCAACACATGTAATGTACACATGATTCTTGTAGAAAGCTAGATGCATACTTCACATTAGCTAATCACCAGGCTTCTCTTTGCTACACTCTCCTGTGAAATGTCCCTAAAATGAGCAGTGTTAGAGAATGATTCTAAACCACAGAAATTTTGTAGGAAATTCTCTCACTTTGTCTCCACAACCAGAGCCTTGGGCCTTGACTTCAGTGTTGAAGGCAGTGCCTTCAGATACCCACAGCAAGGAGATCTAGAAATATTCTCTTATGACTTGTGCTCTTAAGTCTTGTGGGAAAAAAAATAATAGTTTCTATCTCAATCCACACTCTCTAATGTGGATTGTAAGTTTTGGTCAATATATACTAAGCTTATCTTATAGCACAAACTATGCATCTTTTAATCTTTAGTTTAAGATAAACAAAACACACTGATAAGACTGCAAAGTAGGTTTTAAACTAATTATAATCATTTGTACAGACCAGTTTTATGTCAACTTGACCCAAGCATTTTACCAGAGAGGAAGGAGCCTCAATTGAGAAAATGCCTCCTAAAATCAGCCCATGAGCCAACCTGTTGCGCATTTTCTTAATTAGTGATTGATCAGGGAGGGCCCAGTCCAATGTGGGTGTTGCCATCCTTGGGCTTGTACTCATGGATTCTATAAGAAAGCAGGCTGAGCAAGCCATGGGGAACAAGCCAGTAAGCAGCATCCTCCATGGCCTCTGCATCAGCCCTTGCCTCCAGGTTCCTGTCCTGCTTGAGTCCACACTTCCTTCAGTGATGAACAGTGCCCTGAAAGTGTAAGCTGAACAAATTCTTTCCTCTTCAAGTTTCTTCCTCACAGTGACAGTAACCCTGACTAAGATGCCCTTCTTCCCAGAAATCATGAAGATTTCTTTATACCATATTTATCTCTGTCATCTACTTATTATGTCTGTCTGTCTGTCTGTTGTTCTCATCTATACATCAACATCTTTTATTTTAAAAATGTTTTCTCAAAACCAAGATATTTAGGTTTTTTTTTTTTTGTTGTTGTTGGTTTTTTTTTGACAGACAGCTCCCATTTTCACACCAGTATAACTCCTTCACAGGCCCACAACCCCTGTCTCGGCTCTACAGGCACCCACCACAGAACTCTCCAGCTTAGCTACACTTGGGTTTAGCTGCTCTTCACTCCCTAGCTATCCTCCTGGAGGCTGGGTCTCTCTTCTGGCCCCGGGCAGGGTCTACATTGAGCAAAGTCTAGTTGATGACTTTGCCTTTCTATATACCCATAGAGATGTGGGTTTAGAAAGAAAAAGAGAAAAAAGAAAGAAAGAAAGAAAGAAAGAAAGAAAAGAATTCATTCATTCATTCATTCATTCATTCTCTTCCACGAGGCATAAGACCTGTGCCTGACTGATCCTGGAAACCTAACAGAGAGACAAGGAAATGAAGAAGACTGATGCTCACTACACAACAACCCAGAACCGGATCAAGTTTATTTTGTGCAGATCAGAGGGGAGGAGTCAGCTGGTCTCAGTAAGAGGTCTCTGTGGGCAAGCAGTGCCAGGCTACACTCATCTGGGTGGAGGGATCTGTGGTTGCTGGGTTTCGCACACACTGCCAACCTTTACCCTCAGACCAAAGGAAGGCTTTACCTCACCCCAGAGGAAAGTTTGCCACTCTCGTGGGTCTGAGGCATGAGGGTCCCGGACATGGCCCAGCCCATGTCAAATAACACGCATTAGCTCACAACTTCATGCAGCCTTTATACACTCACCCAGGCTCCCCACCTCTGTCCAGGCCGTGACACCACTGAAATCTAAATAACCACAAAATGTCAGAAGTGGTATCTGGTATTTTGCCCTGAGTCCCATCACGGCATAGGAGAAGCATCAGGCTTGGTTTTGGGATGCTTTGCTATGCTCTCCCTTTTTGTGACACTGACACACAGCGTAAAGTGAGCCCTGGTGGTAAATGGCGTACATATTCTTCACAAAGAGCCTTTATTGGGTCGCCAGCTTTAGCTTGCCCCGGGCCCACACCGTTTCCCAACAGACCATTGTCCATCCTGCTTTTTTTCTAGCTTACCAGCACTCTATACAGAAGATGATAATGCTTTAATTATTCTTGATTCTCTGTATTTCTGCCAGTCTGGGAAATATTTATGGCAATTGGATACAACAACCCAAGTATTTATAGTGTATTGAGAGACCTTCAGTCTGAATAATTAATTCTATCTCACCATTAGTAGGCATCTGAGAATACAAAGGTATATTCTTTGTGTAAGCTGAACTAAGCTAAGCTTAGTCTAAGCCTGTGTGAATGGTTATAATCTATAGAAAATCTCCTATTGGAAAACGTTCACCCTAATAAAAGTAACTATAAAAGATGCTTGAAAGAACAGTTGGTAAAGCAGTTGGATATATAACTGTGATGTTGTTACCGGAGACCATTGGCATATAGGAAAGGGACTGCATAAGGAAGATCTTTCTGAGGGCTGGTAACACGGTCTTGGATAGCCTGGAATCCCAGACAAGATCAAACATGGAAGGAGGGGAGCTCACAGGGCACACCCTCGACGCCAGCTGAAGAGGTGTGAATCTTACCGCAACCATTGTCTGTGGGCTTGAGACTCAGATTTTTCAGCTTTGAATGTGGATTCATCATGCCGGCTGCACTTCGGGTGTGGTCCAGCCTTTCAGCCTCAGACGGGAGCTGCATTGTTGGTCCCCTTGACCAAAAAGCTGTACTGGTTTCCCTAGCCCTCCAGCCTGCTACATGACTATGTCAGCCAGTTCATAATCATTAATTATTGGTTTTACTCCTCTGGAGAATCCTGACGAATACACTACAGTTTATGTACACCTTCTATGTGCTACCCACAGTGCCGATGAATACAGGGTTGTAGCAGACAGAGACGGACCTCACTAGAACATTGTTAAAGTGAGAACCTGGGCTTGCATTTATCTCTCTAACTTTCCTGCAAGGAGAATAATTAAGCACTAGCCCTGCTTGCGGTTTCCAAGGAGTTTATTAAGTATACACCCAGCAGGGGTAAAAGAGCGCAAGAACGAGCGAAGGAAAAACAAACGGTAGAGCGTCCGATCAGACACAGCAACCCGCAGAAACTCATTAGGGAGGCCCGGGGGACCCCAACACAGCTGGAGCGTGTTGACTGAGGGTCCCAGGCCGAACTCCTGAGTGAAGTTTCCAAGGAAAAGAACAAATATCATCAGCTGAGGGCTCACAAAGCTCCTCAGAAACCCACTCAGGAAGGCTGGGTTAATAAACTGAAGTTCCCGATTAAGCTTCCTGCCTATGGCGGGGCCTCAGAGGCAGCGGTACCTCTTGCCCACTGCAAGCATTTGCATATTATGGGACACGTGACAAAGTGCTCAAGGCCTGGTTTTACTGTTGTGCTGGTTTGCTGTTCTTTTCTTCTTGTCACAGAGTTGGGAGGCCATTTCATCCCCTAACAAGGGGCCTGGGAGGACCATTTGAGACAAACATGCATGGATTTGAGGTGTTGCGAGTAGGGGAAGATCCTACTTCCAGACCCAGTTTCTTCTTCTCAGTGAGCTCAAAGAAAGCGTGACAATTTAGCATTGCCCACTTCTGAATCAACTCCTTACCCCAGCAGTGGGGCAGAATTCGGACCCAACTGTCCAGTCTTCTCCATAATATACTCCGTAAGTAGCAAAAAACCTCTCCGGTTTCGTTTTGCACACGTTAGCATATTTCCTCCTTGAACCTTCTGGTTAGCATGACTGTCATCTCTTCTGTGGATTCCCGCTGTCGTCACCATAGGAGAAATTACTTTCACACTGAAGACAGGTTAAAGCAAATACTGGTTTTATTGGAAATGGGCAAAAAAGGTGCCCCTCGCCCCCACATCTTCTACAAGGTATTTCCAAGACACTGCACACCAGGGTCTAATCTCCACAGGGTGGGTCTTTAGACAGGTCTGGGTGGGAACTGTGGCCAGCTGTCCTTTTACAAGGGTCAAAGTCTGCCTTCTGGCCTTGTGTACAGAAAGGAGGAAGTTTGTACAGAGTGACCCAGCTGATTCCACAGAGCCCTTCCCCCTCCCCTCTGAGTCACCGGGGAGTCCTGCCTGGTTTTCACAGTTCCCAGCTAAGCAAGCTGAAAAGTCACAGTGCTGACGCTGGAGTGCCCAGTGGTGGAAAATGTGTGAACTTCCAACTGCAAATGACCTGAGGTCCAAAGCCCACTCACAGAAAGAGAATATGGTACTCACTTCTAGTCATTTGTGGGAGATGAGGGGTGGAGGGAGATGCTGCAAACACACTGTGCTTTGTCTGTGTCTGCCATAAGCACTTGCTCTGACTCCTCTCTATTTCCTGATGTAAAAGAAAAGGGGACCCTTTGAGATTTGCCCTTCTTGAAGCCAGCCTCCTTCCAGTCCCCTGCTTTTCCCAGTCACTGTCTCCCCTCCCCACACACACACCCCACATCTGAATCAGCTCCTTGTCCTCCCCAGCCACACGCAGGGATCCTTTCCTGTGGCCTCTCATCCTCAGATCATTTCTGCATTTACTTGCTCATGCCTTAGCCCCTATGCCCCCAGGACACTTTGTAGTCTAGCCAGAAACCCTAATTCATGTGGGACTTGGTCTAAGCTTCACTTAGAACTGCTTGACTAGACCTAGCACAGTGTTGTTTTCTCTAACAGTGACGGACTTGTGAAGCCACCTCACAGGCCCTCATGTCTGCAGACATCTGTCTGTCCTTTCAGTGGTGTACTCTACAAAACCGTTGTGTCTTCTTCCTTATTGCTGTGGCAAAGTACCTGACAGAATTACGGAAGGAAGTGTTCATTCTGTGCTTTATTAATTATTATTATTAATTATTAATTATTACCGTTTGAAGGTGTGGTCCATTAGGGCAGGGAGGACATAGCAGGAGAAGTATGTGGTCACAACGCAGAGATAAATTCTGTTGCTCAACTCACTTTCTCCTTTCTCACTCAATCTGGGATGCCAGCCCAAGAAACTGTGTCTTCTGCATTTAGGGTCTTTCCCATCTCTGTCAGAAGAATGTAGAAACTTGCTCACAAGCATGGCCTAAACTGTCTCCTAGCTAATTCTGGTTCCAGTCGAGTTGACAGTCACTATTGACCACCACAAACCCCAATTCAGTATCTAGTAAAGATACATTGACTAGACTTGAAAAGCAACAGTGTATCAAAAGCAACAGTGTATCAAGTTTCTTGTGTCTGCTGATTGCTACCACCAAACGGCTTTGCATGAGGACTCAGGTAGGACTCAGGAATAAACTGGTGTTGTATAACTGTGGTGGCTAGCTCTAAGAGCACAGTGGTTCTTTAGCTCCTATATTCATATCCTGATGTGAGCCTCTCTGATGATAAAGGAGTACAGGTGTGAGAAGCATCAGAGTAGGTGTGAGTTGTTATGGCCTCAGTCGTTCTGACTGGAGTCACTGTTTATAACGTGAAGACACTCACTCCAATGGCTCAGTAGCCCAGCCAAGAGCTTGGCTGAAATTTCAAAGGCGGCCCTGAGCCAGAACAACTCTGCTAAGCTGTGCCCACATCTTTGACTCTCAGAAACCATGTGAAAGACAAATGTCTTACGTGGTGAGTTTTCTGGCAAACTTTCATGAAACAACAGAGTGCTTAATATACTTTCTCTATTTCTACTTGCTACCCACTGTCCCTTCATACAGGGATGCCCGTCACTCTCAAACATACGAATGAATTCCATCTGTGATAAACCAGCCTTACTTGTCATTAGAAACTAATTACACAGCTTTTATAATTAATTGAAGGCTGCATGTATTGCTCAACGGTAAAGCATTTGTGTGAGGTAGACTGATTTTTCTTTTATTTCCTAATGATACGCCAGCAAAATCAATTCTCTATCTTTTCTTAATAAGACTATCAGGTTTGGAGCTGGAGAGATGGCTCAGTGGTTAAGAGCACTGACTGCTCTGCCAAATGTTCGGAATTCAATTCCCAGCAACCACCTGGTGGCTCACAACCATCTGTAATGGGACCCAGTGCCCTCTTCTGGTGTCTGAAGACAGTGGCAGGGTACTCATATAAATTAAATAAATAAATAAATAAATAAATCTTAAAAAAAAAAAAAAAAAGAGTAGCAAGTTTGACTTTACCACTTTATAATGAAAACAGAATATAAAATAGGCCTGCATTTGTCTATCTGTAGAACCTAAAATTTTAGTAAGATGCACCAAGAGAAGAAAAGCTGGATCAGCTACTTTGAAGGTCAAATACTCTTAGGTAACACAAACCATAATAATGAAATAAGTTGCCGTATAAGTGTGACAACACCGAAGAGATGTTCTTCCGTGGTAGATTGATAAGTCCTGTAACTCCCCTCTCGGCATAGACTGATACATGCTGCAGTTCACGCCACTAGCAACAAACCATGGGGTGCCAGGTTCTCATATTAGGGACCTAAATAATATTTCCTCCAGAAGCTCAGAATCTAGATGGTCTATAGAGGACAGTGGTTCTAATCACTGGCTTGGTGTTTAATATTGTGCTTCATCTAGAAAAAATGTGTACAGGCATATATTTTGAAACAAAAATAAATGTATTTGGTGCATAAAGGTGAGGAGGAATGGAGAAAATTCTTAAAAATATAAGTCAGAGTTGTACTGAGTTGTACACTGGAAAGTAATGATGTCACTGGTCAGTTTGAGGGGCTCATGTTCAAAAGTTACCAAGAAGATCTACTTGATAAGACAGCATTAAACTTGGTCAGAGGCTACAGGAATGCACAGATCACATGGTCATGAAGTGTTCTTTTCTTTATGGCCGGATTTCTTTTTTTTTTTTTTTTGGTTTTGTGTTAAGAGTCCAGAGGCAAAAGGTAGATGCATCAGGAAGCATCACTGTGCATATCTTGGGTTGAAACAGAAAATCCCATATTCAACAGTATCTACTATATGGACTTTGGGATCTACTAATCACTTGTACAAGATCTAGTATCTCAGTGAATGGAGTGACAGTCATGTAATATATTAGTGTTATTCTTCCTACTATAAAAGGCAAACAGGGACCCAAAAGATCAAGAGACCTATCAGAAGCAAGTCAGCCAGAATGTCATAACTGTAAGTCATCTGATCTCAAATCTAATTTTCTTTCCATAAGACCAAGACAGCCTGGTGTTGGGAGCTGTAGATCGCAAAGGCACAGAACCTTAGGTCTGCAGTCTAGGACTCACTGGTGACAGGTGTGAGCTGGCAGTGGGGTTTTAACAGACTGCCTTTGTGGGCAGTTCCCACATCTGCAGGTCTCACCCACTAGAGCAAATACCAGAGCAGATTCCAGATACCTAGTCAGCACTCACATCCAGACCTTCCAACACCATGCTGGAGTTCTCTGTCAGGTTCTGGACTGAACAGTATTCCTATGGGCCTTGAAATCTCTACCTTCCCTCAAGCTTACTGTATATGTTGTGTGACCCAGGAATCTGAGATTCCCACAACGGACTCCAGCATGACATCATTTTTCTGATACAGGGTGCACTGTTAAAAGCCCTCCTGGGACTGACACATGCTCTCTCTGTGACCGCTCCTTCTTTCTAAAATAATAGACGACAGCCAGTACGCAATCCTAAATCTGAGCTTGAGTAAAACAGGTTTAATAATTGTTCTGAAGCTCAGTTCCTTTTCATCATTCTTACACACAGACCGTGAGAATTTGTTTGTAGGTGACTTTTAATTAGAAGAGACCAAGAAGCAAATTATTGAAAAAACTAAAACCATTGTTCTTTATCACTACTCTCATGGTTAGCCATATCTATGAAACACTGGCTTTTAAGTGGTAAATTTCTAAACTTTATTAAATACTTTTCTTCCTCAACTCTAGTTTGAAATTTCCCATGTTATTGTATAATGCTTCCCACGTCAGGGAGTCCAAAGTCAAACTTGAGATATTTTCCAGTTTTATTTTTTTTCTGATTTGGTGCAAGGCACTGGCTCCAGACATTAAATTCTCTGCACTGCAAGATTCTCGACTATAAAATCCCTAGGGCATCGCTTGCTGACTTCCAAGGGTGCTTGAGAAATCCCGGTTCTTGCATCAAAAGTGACTCTAAAACCACCGACCATATTTACGATCGCAGCTTCCTTGACAGTGTCATTTCGCTAGGAAGTGTTTGCTTCAAAATAATAGTACAGGCGCTGTGTGGATTTCAAAATAGGTATTCAGAGACCAAACAAGAGTTTGTGCCTCTAAAAGTAGCTAGAGCACTGGTGTGCTCTTATAATTCAGCACCCGGGAGACAGAAACAGGAGAATCACTAATTCAAGCCAGCCTGGGCTATGTAAAAACTTGTTTTAAAAAACAGACAAACACAATAACAACGAGCAAACACTATGTAGCCAGGCGCCAACCAGGTCGCAAACCAGCAAAGAGCTGCTACCTGGGAAGCTGAAGGGAGGATTGTTTGAGGCCCAAAGTTGGAGGCCAGCCTGGGCCCCACAAAAAGATCATATCTCAAAATAAATCAAAGCAAAAAAAAAAATATAAAACAACAAACAGCTAAACATACCGGGAGTCACGTGTAAAGCTACAAGTCATATCCAGAGACCCTAAGAGTCTCCAAGTCCCATGCTGCTCTTCAGCCTCTAAAGCGACATTGCCACACATGAATGCACACAAAACAGAACAATGATGGTATGCTCCTCCTCGTAAGTAATATACATATCATCAGCATTCAGTATTATTTCATAGGACTTTTGTTTTATATTATCTTATTTCCAATGTCTTTCCCTCCTGGCAATTGAAAGGAAGAGTAAGAAATATCAGAAATAGGGGCTGGGCCTCATCTGTAACTCAGAAGCTTTCTCCAGTTGATAACTTCTGGAAAAAGAAAAGTTGGTTTTTCCCAATAGAGTCTGTCTGGGTTTACACACCACACATAAGGACAGACCCTGTAACCACCAGAGATGGCTAACACAAAACAATCTTGATCACAGTTTTGTCTCACAACGCTTCACCTGAGCACTTCTTTTTAACCTTGCAGAACTTTTGTTTATATATTACGGTTTCTGACTTTGTCCTTATGGGTTTTCTGTGCGTAAGAATGTGTGCATCTCATGTTTTCTGAGCTGTTTCTTTGAATCTATTCCATTTTTTCTGTTTGTTTTTGTCCTACTATGGTTTGTTTGTTTTTAGTCTGTCTCATTTTATAATTAGTTAGTACTCTGATGGGAGAGGAAAAGACAGGGTGTGGGTGGGTGGGTGGGGAAGGTTCTTAGAAACGCAGTGGGGGGAACAGTAAATCAGAGTATATTATATTAAAAATCTATTTTCAATTGAAAAAAAAGGAAAAAAAAAAAAAAAAGAATTGAGAGCTAGCTCCAGAACTAGGACCTGCATCCACTCACAGGAACCCACAGACAGAAGCAGGAGGTGATGGGGCACACTCGTAATCCCAGAGCTAGGGAATTGGAAACAGGTAGATCCTGGAGGCTTGCTGGCCAGTCAGCCTAGCCTAATCCAAGAGCTTCAAGTCAAGGAGCTGACCTTGTCTCACCAGACACAGTGGAAGGCATCTGAGGAGTGGCAGCTGAAGGTAGCTTCTGGACTATACAAACACACACACACACACACACATCCTATATATACCACACACACACACATCCACATGCCCTTTATATACACTATACATACACCACACATATACACTATATACAACACATACACACAACATGAATGCCATACACACCACACACATATCCCATATATACATATAAACACATATACACTCACATCCCATATACACACACCATATACATACTACATACACACATCCTATATACAGACTACATACACAATACCACACATATACACAATACCACACATACACACACAACACAAAAACCATACACATCACACACACCACACACACATTCCATACACACACACACACACACACACACACACACACACACACACATATATATATATATATATATATATATATATATATATATACACATACACTCACACCCCATATAGATACACCATATACACACTACATACACATACTACACACATACCATACACGCATACACCACATACACACCATACACACACACACATACACATACCATACACACACATACCAAACACACACACACCATACACACACATAGTACACACATATATTCTCTCTCTCTCTCTCTCTCTCTCTCTCTCTCTCTCTCTCTCTCTCACACACACACACACACACAGATATCTGATATACACATTCAAACTCATGAGCACACAAAGACATACACTTATGTACAAGAGAATTTCGGAAGTAAGAAAATGAGTAAGTTCTATTTTTAAAAAATGGAAACACTGTCGAGAAAAACATAAAAACAGGAAGGGATGTGCCTGTCAGCTACAGAGCTCAAAGGGTGGAGGAAGCCTGGAGACCCAGCTTTGAGCAACTCCCTCCTCCTTTTTGGAGCCCTTCTCTGTTCTGAGTGGCCATTTCTGCTCCTTTCCTTGAGCGAAAATCCCCAGAGGAGTCTTTCCCATTATTGAGTGAGGATGTTATTTACCTACGAGCCCCTTTGCGCATGGGACAATTTTCTAGTGTGTGCTGCCCCTCCCCCACCCCAACCATCACATTATTTGGGTTTGGTTGTGTTTTTCCAAGCTCCCCTCCTCCCCTATAATTTCCTCTGGCTGGTCTCCAACTCACTACTTCCTCCTGTGATCCTGTGCTGCCCCCTCCCAGTTTCCCTTCATCTATTTTCCTTACAGCTTCTCCGACGACACTCCCAACTGTTTATCTTCAGAGGCATCACATCCTCTATAAACCGAGGTTATCTCAGGCTGTTGACTCCCCGGCTCATTTCTTCTGACCCTACTTTAAAGGGGAATTTCATTTCATTATTTATGCATTTTTTTTCCTCCCAAAGGGATGATCACTCAGATTTTCTAAGGTTCCTGACATTGGACAACAGGAAGGAATTTCATCAGCTGGGAGACAGCTGGTAGGAGACAGAGTCCATCCTTCTCCTTGAGGACTCCCATCCAGCCGCCCTTCTCACTCGCCCCTTGGTTCTGAGAGAGTACTCTCCCCCATCCCATCATGTGGCCAGCTGCAAAATAAGCTTTGGAGAAAATAGTAGCACTGGACTCTGTGAACGTTTTCCAGGGACACCCAGCCTTGATCCTATGGTGCTATTAACCAGTGGCATTGAATTTCATTCCAAAGACATTGCTGTTTACATAAAGCTGTGTTAGACCCAAGCCCAGTGGGAACCACAGAAGAAATTACAGGGAAGACAAGCAGCCTTTGCCTTCAAGATCTGGTCTCTAGGGAGTGCATTACAGTTGTTTTGGGGACTATGTGTCCCTGTGGGGATGGTGTCTTGATTTTTCAAGCATACATACAGCATCTTGCAGGACTCAAAGAGCCTCACCCAGTACCTCTTTTCAAATGAGCCAAAACAGACAGAGGTTATCTTTTGTTTCAAACATTTAAAGCACTGGAGAGAATCCTTGTGTTCAGATGAAGAGAAAATGCCACCACCAGAGAAATCAAAACCCTGAGCTATTAAGATGCTTGTAACAAATGGAGGGGTGTCCGGGAAAGTTGCATCACAAATTGTGGAACTGCTGGCTTCCTTCTTGGCCTCCACACTTGTCTGCTCAAGACTTGATAGACAGTCGACGGCTCCTTCTTCCAAGAGCACTTCATTGGGTTTTTCCTTTTAACTTAATACAGTTCTAAATAAAAAATATGAATCTTTATTTCATATTTTATAGTGTAGATTATTGTGACAGGATCCGACTCATGTTAGAGAGAGAGAGAGACATCATATAAAAAGCAGAATTCACCAGTTTGAAAGTAGTGAAGTGGTTCCAAGTCAAGAGGCCTAGAGGCACAGACAGAGTCTGGGCAGCAGAGGACTACAGAGAGCAGGCCATTCGGCTGGGCATCTGCTCATTCTGGATCCAGCATCCCACCATGTTGAGAAGCTGGGGTACAGATGCCAGAAAACTCCTAAAAATAGACATAGGGGCCTGAGCACACAGCTGGGATTTCCTTCAGGACTTTGGCTGAAATCTGGACTAGTGGCTAAAAACCAACAAGCTGGAAGCCTCTGAAAAACTTCAGAAGCTTTGATTCAAGGGAGATGAAAATAGACCTTTGGGATGTGCCAAGGGGAGGGGTCAATGTGATATGTTATGCTTTCAAGAGAGCAAGGCTCTCAAGAGAGCATACATGTATATGTCATATGTACATACATATGTATACACATATACACATATATGTATATACACATATACATGTATATATGACTGTACATATATGTATGCTATATACACATATATATGTATATATACATGTAGACATATATGTGTATATATGTGTGTATATACATATACATATACATGTATATATGAATATACATATATATACACACATATATAAATATATATTTATATATGTATGTATACATATATATCAAACAAAAGCCCCACTAGACTATCCCAGTGCTTTTACAATGAGCAAACTTAGTTGTCACCCTGGAAGTACTGTCTATCAACTCTTCTGCGAATGAAGAGTTCTACAGTGTGTTTTAAGACTCCCAGATTTAATTTAAAATAGAAACCATCTCAGGCTAGCCGATGGTACTTTTCAACAGCTAAGAATGTCTCCAGAATACAGTATAAGTTTAATTTAAAAAGAAAGAAAGAAAGAAAGAAAGAAAGAAAGAAAGAAAGAAAGAAAGAGAGAGAGACAATCAGAGGCAGAGTTACAGTTGGACTCAGCCACTTCCAAGAGGTGTGAATTTCCTAGACCCAGCGCCAACCGTGGACGGTACAAGCTTGGAATGTTCAGCTTGCTCTGCTTCCATATTACAGAGATGAGCAGCTGAAAACCCAGGGTCTTCAAAACATAGCATTGATTTATGAATTGATGAGATATTTCAGCTGATGTTCCAACTTCCACACATTATCCTTTGTCCTCCACACATGTGTCATGCATGAGAACAGCAAAACATACACACACACACACAATCAATCAATCACTATATATTAAGAATAAAATAGATTTTTTAAATTTCAGGATTTTAAATTGCCCTCTCATAGATCTCTAAGTTCACCGGTAAGTGCCATCTCAATTTTCAAATGTTTAGACATACAGATAATTATGATAGAATTTCTAGGGTAAACACAATGTAGAAACTGCTGATAATTATTCTAGCACATTTTAAAAGTACCATGTGATGACCAGGTATGGTAGTATACACACTTATCATCCCAGGACCAAAAGGGGAGCCAAGAATCCTGTCTATCCAGGACTTCCGGGCCAGCCAGGGTTGCATGCACAAGTCTTGGCTCAAAAACAACCCAAACAGGCCAGGTGTGAGATCACACCTTACTGCCAGCATTCAGGAGTCAAGGCACCGAGATCTGTGTGAGTTCAAGCCCAACCTGTCAGCAAGCTGAGATTCAGGCCAAGCCAGCTGGTGCTACATAGTATGACCTTGTCTCCAAGACAACAAGAACAACAAAACTACAGTATGGTCAGATCCTGACTGTGGAGTCCACCCATCAGGGCAACAACCACATCCTGCATGTGCTCCCAGGCACTCACAGGGCCTGTGGCTTCCCTCATTACCCCTACTGTTTTCTAACACTTCATGCTAGAAGCCCCAGGAAATGTTAGATGACTCTCATAGCCTCTAGTTTTCTTTAGACTACAGTGGCACACTTCTCGTCTAACCTTCAAATGTGTTGTCACAAGACAGTTTGTTTCTATTCAAGTTTCACCATGATTTTTACTTCTGTTCATCACTGTATAACAAAGGACCGTGTATGTAACAGTTTCTGAAATATGTTTATTAGTTCAAAGCCCTACAGGTTTGATGCTCAACATGGATTGGTTATATTGCATACTCCTTTGATCAGGAGACAGAGGCAGGCAGACCTCTGATTTCAAGGCTACCTTTGTCTACAAAGTGAGTTTCAGGATGGCCAGGGCTACAAAGAGAAGCCCTGTTTCAGAAGAAGGAGGAGGAGGAGGAGGAAGAGGAGGAGGAGGAGGAGGAGGAGGAGGAGGAGGAGGAGGAGGAGGAGAAGGATAAAAGGAGGAGGAGAAGGATAAAAGGAGGAGGAGGAGGAGGAGGAGGAGAAGGATAGGAGGAGGAGGAGGAGGAGGAGGAGGAGGAGGAGGAGGAGGAGGAGGAGGAGGAGAAAAGAAGGAGGAGGAGGAAAAGAGGAGGAGGAGGAGAAAAGAAGGAGGAGGAGGAAAAGAGGAGGAGGAGAGGAGGAGGAGGAGGAGAAAAGGAGGAGGAGGAGAAGGAGAAGGAGAAAAGGAGGAGGAGGAGGAAGAGGAGGAGGAGGAGGAGGAGAAAAGGAGGAGGAGGAGGAGAAGGAGAAGGAGAAAAGGAGGAGGAGGAGGAAGAGGAGGAGGAGAGGAGGAGGAGGAGGAGGAGGAAAAAAAGAGTCAAAAAAGAAAAGAAAAACAGGAGAAGGAAGACTAGAAGGAAGTAGAAGAAAAAGGAAGAGGAAGCAGACAAAAGAAAGAAGAGGAGAAGAGGGAGAGGGAGAGAAAAAGAAGGGGGAGGAGGAGGAGGAGGAGGAGGAGGTCCTTCAACATCATGTCACTTGGTTCTCAATTCAAAAGAAGAAAAACAAGTTGCCAGTTGTCTTAGCTCAGGTTCTTATTGTTATGAAGAGACACTGTGACCAAGGCAACTTCTCTAAAGGCAAACATTTAATTTGGACTGACTTACTGTTTCAGAGATTCAGTCCTTTATCATCATTGTGAGAAGCATGGCAACATCCAGGCAGACATGGTGCTGGAAGAGAAGCTGAGAGTTCTACATCTGGACTTGCAGGCAGCAGGGGACTATGTTCCAGACCAGGCAGAGTCTGAGCATGTATGACCTCGTGTCATGCCTGTTCAAGCCACCACAGCAGCTGAGCCAATTTCTCTTCTTCAGGTTCTAAGATGGAACTTCCAAGGGCCTGCAAGTTCTTGGCAGAATTCAGTGCCTTACAGTTATGAGAGTCTCACTGCCTTGATGGCTGTTGACTTGGTCCTTCCTCCTGTAGTGGGCTCCCCTTCATCTCCAAGTCAATTCCCCTTCGCTCTTCAGATCTCTCTTGGATCTGTCTCTAGCTAGAAGAAGCATCTGTTAAAATGTCTCCTCTGGTGAACTGAGGCCCAAGGGATAATCTTCTGTTTTCAGATTGGCTTTTAATCAAGCATAAAAGTCACAGTGATGTCTTGTGACATTCCGTTTACAGAGAACATTGCAGGAATTCCTCATATTGCTACCTGTTGGTTTTTCCCCCATATCTGAGGTGGAAGTGTCTAGATCTGTGGATTTGACCTTGGGTAGATTTCTAGTTGAGAGAAGATGTGGTTTCAGTTATTGTAATCATCCCCCTTGCCTCCTTTAAGGGGAAGATTGAGAGACTTTCATTTCCAGTTTGTAGAACACTTCACCATTACGGCAAATATGTATTTCTCTCTTTGTCACACAATGTATTCTGTCATTAGTGGGGGTCTGGGGAATTACAAGTTATAGGGGCTTCTGGATACTTTTCAATGTCACAAAGAAGCCACAGGCACCAGAACACCCCCTTTTGTGTTGGTTTCTTGAGGTCTCCCTCAGCTGAACCAGCTCTAGGAAACATAGTGTTTAACAACTTTATAACCTGAATTAGCTGCCTGCAGGAGAACTGTCCCTAGGCAAAGATTTCCTAAGACACAGAAGCAAAATCCTAAGGGGACAAAACATTGATCCCTTGGGCTTCACTGATGTCACAGCTTCAGATCTTCGAGGCCATTTACAGTAGCAAGCTAAGTTGTAGGCTGGCAGGCGAGATCATGGGTGTATACATCTGGGAACAACATATGGTGATTACATAAAGAATGCCTTCAGATCAAAATTTTTTAAGAGAAGACCTCAACATGAAAATGAGCAAATGTCAAAAAAGACACCCCCATGAGAGACCATACCTGAATAGAAAATAATCATAGGAAAAAGTGTCAGATTTTTTTCGACTTTGGGGAAATGGGTCCACCTGTAAGTATGCACCGAACAGAACTGCACTGACGTAGCCAACAAATGGCAGGTATGTGGATGTGAAGTGCAGTGTTAGTTGCAATACGCCCCCCAGAAACAACCCAAATATCCACTTATAGGATTTATATAAAAGTCACTGCACACTTCCATACAGTGAGTAGCATACAATGATAACATAGTCAAACTATCATTGTATGCGAAACAAAATAACTCACAAGTAACGTTGACTCAAAAGAGCCAACCTTAGAGGAAGATACTATGATTCTTTTGCTTAATAGATAAATCTATAAACATCCAAAAGTTATGTGTGAGCTTAGAAGTACAAGTTCTTTTCCCCCTGATTGGGATGGGGTCATCAGGAGTAGAAGGGGGCAGAGAGACACCTGGGGTTCTGATAATTGACCCAGGGAAGAATTCCATGTATGTGTTCATTTTACGAAAATGAATTGAGCTTACTATTTGTGGTCTTTCCGCATTTGCTTCATATTTCAAGGAAAAGCACATGTGGTAAGAAAGAAAAAAATCCATGTATCTAATATCTTTCTTAGCCATAAGCACAGAACCACATTGATTTGTTCAGTGTAACTTCACCAGCCCCTAGACAGTGTCTTACACATACTGCTTCTTGTTCAACAGTTGATTAATGAATTTCAAGAGAGTTTTTTTTTTTTTTTAAATCTGTTATTTGTCTTCCTCTGTGGGTTTTCTTGTACAGGCTTTTGCCAACTATTGTTAGCTGTTACAGGGCACTTGGTTCTGGGAGATTAGCTTATAGATGGAAAAATGAAGACCAACATACTAAAAGACCTTGTATTTGTTTTCCATCACAGTGACAAAATGCCTTGGAAAGCAACCTTAAATGAGGGAAGGGGTATTTTGGCTCATGGTTTCTTGGGCATTAGTTTCTGGCCACAGGTCTGCTACTTCTTGGTCTGTGGTGACCCAGACCACCCTGGTATTGTTACCGTGTCCTGCCTAACCACAAAAGCCATGCAACCGTGTGTTGAGCCCTCTGAAAGCATGAAGGCAAAATTATCCCCTCATACATTGCTTCTGCCAGGTCCTTTTCAAAGTGAAGAGACGAGTAACCAACCTATATGATTTTACTTGAAAATCGTCATAGCCCAGTGACTTACGATGATCATGCACTGTGAAGGGAATTCATAATCTTAGCAAGAGCCCATATGAAAGACATGCACTCCAGATATTTTATTTACAAGCCGTAAGCCTAGATTGGGCAGGTTTGGTTAGAACTATACTAACTTATTCCCTAGCTAGGAAGTCCCTTGTTACTTGCTGTTTCTTTGGGCCACACCCACATGGTCCATGGCCTCTCATGGCGGCCTCCTCCACCTCCATCTTCTTTCCTCTTCTTCTCCCTCTACCTACAACCCCCTCACTCCATCTTCAAGTCCCGCCTTTCTTCCTCCACCATCCAATCACAGGCTCTAGCCTTTTATTGACCGGTTAAATTAGGGAGAAGGGGGTCACATAACATCACTTCCTTGGTATACATGAGGATATCCTCATCCCTGAGGACCTCCTTATTTGAGGATCTTGGAGGCCACTATTTAGCATTACAGTACATAGCAATAGACCAGACCTCAACCATGGACTGTTGTTCTCTCTGTGGAGGTAAGAGATGTGAGATTCTCACTGAGACTCAGACTTTCCTAAGTTGCCAAAACTTAATATTTAACCATATTTGTTCTGTTGTTATCCATGTTTTGTTTTTTGGTGTGTGTGTGTGTATGTGTGTGTGTGTGTGTGTGTGTGTGTGTGATATATGGGTGTGTATGTCTGTGTGTCTATGTGTGCACACACATGCATGTCTACATGTATACATAGGTAGGTGTAGGTACACAGATCCTTGCATGCTCATCTAGAAGACAGCAGTCACATTAGGTGTCTTCCTCAATTATTCCCCACCTTACTTTGGGGGACAGGGCTCTATCACTGAGCCTGGCACTCACCAAATGGCTACACCGACTGACCAGTGAGCTCACAGGATTCTCTGTTTCCCTCTCCCCTTACAGAAATGCAGACATTTAGACTGATATCTGGCCTTGTATGTGGGTAACAACCCTCCCAACTCAGGTCGTCCTGCTTGCTCAGGAAGACCTCTCTGTGCTATGTCTCCAGCCCTTGAGCCCTGATCCTGTGACATTGAAAGCATTGATTTTTCTGCAATGTCTTTGTGGAATCTGCTCATAGCAGAATGTGGGTGTTTAGTAATAATCTTCGAGCTCTTGTGCACTGCCAGAACCCCTCAGATCTTCGTGACAAACACTGGGGTTTCCTCACAAATGGGATTACCAATGAGGAAGCTGGGGCTGAGGGAAGTTTTATAATTAGAATGGGAATTCAACGGCAGTCACTCAGTGTCTCAATATGAGTGTAATCATATCATCTCCTGACCTCAGCCCTTAATGCACACTTGGAAAATATTTACGGAAGAAATGTAAAATGTACCATTCAATTATGCATCGGCTCCCTCTCCCTGGGGTCAGGAGAGCAAAGCAGCCATCTGAGCTAGTGAGAAGTGGGTGGTGAGCCAGGAGAGGAAAGACAGGCGCTTTCTGACAACTTTCTGGTTTAGACAAGACCTCAGGAAGATATTTGGTAATTAGATTATGTGCAATGGCATTTACTCAGTGTGTAGATGGGGCTATCTGTACAGCTATCTGAAATTTGGGTTCCACTCTCTACCACACAATGCTGTAAACTGTTTGAAAGGAAAAAAAAATCATACTTTGCACTTACTTGAATAGATGTGTTAAAGTCACTAATTTCTTAAACATACATTATCTTGGTTTTGATCTTGCTTTGGCATTATTATTATTTATTTTTATGTTTTTACTTTTTTTTGCCTCCCCCTACCCCCAAATCAGTGTTTCTCTGTATAGCCCTGGCTGCTGTCTTGGACTTGCTTTGTAGACCAGGCTGGCCTTGAACTCAAAGAGATCCACCTGCCTCTGCGCCTCTGCCTCTCTGCCTCTGCCTCTCTGCCTCTGCCTCTCTGCCTCTGCCTCTCCTGCCTCTCTGTCTCTGCCTCTCTGCCTCTCCTGCCCCTCCTGCCCCTCCTGCCCCTCCTGCCCCTCCTGCCCCTCCTGCCCCTCCTGCCCCTCCTGCCCCTCCTGCCCCTCCTGCCCCTCCTGCCCCTCCTGCCTCTGCCTCTGCCTCTGCCTCTGCCTCTCTGCCTCTGCCTCTCTGCCTCTGCCTCTCTGCCTCTCCTGCCTCTCTGTCTCTGCCTCTCTGCCTCTCCTCCTGCCTCTCCTGCCTCTCCTGCCTCTCCTGCCCCTCCTGCCCCTCCTGCCCCTCCTGCCCCTCCTGCCCCTCCTGCCCCTCCTGCCCCTCCTGCCCCTCCTGCCTCTGCCTCTGCCTCTCTGCCTCTGCCTCTGCCTCTCTGCCTCTCTGCCTCTCTGCCTCTGCCACCTAACTCCTAGAATTAAAGGCATGTGCCACCATGCCCAGGAGATTTCTTTACTTTTTACCATGCTTGGGGTGTGTGTGTGTGTGTGTGTGTGTGTGTGTGTGTGTGTGTGTGTGTGTATGAAGGCCAGACCGTTACCTAGGCAGCTACTCCTCAGGAGCCTTGTTTCTTGAAGGAGGCTCTTGCCATCTTAGGTCTCTAGATGGGCTGGCCAGTGAGTCCCAGGGACCCACCATCTTTGCCTTTCTTGTGCTAGGGTCGCAAACACTCACCATCTCTCCTGGGCTCTTGAAATAGATTCTGAGGTTCAAACTCAGGTCGTCAGGCTTGCATAGCACAGCAAGTCCTCTGTGTGTGTGTGTGTGTGTGTGTGTGTGTGTGTGTGTGTGTGTCTGTGTGCATGTTCATGTGTGTGCATGTGTGTGTGTACGTGTATGTGTGTGTATGTGTGTGCATGTGTGTGTGCATGTGCATGTGTGTGTATGCATGTTCATGTGTGTGTGTATGTTCATGTGTGTGTCTGTGCAACTGGTGTTATCTTTTTTAATCACTCTCCACTTTAGTTTTTGAGACAGGGTAGCTCACAGAACCTGAAACTAACTGATTGGCTGGCCTGACTGGCCAGTGAGTCCCAGTGATCCCCCTGCCTCTGCCCATGCCACCACACCCAGATTTTAATGTGGGTGCTAGAGAGCCAAACTCAAGTCCTCACGCTTGCATGGCAAGCACTCTACAGGCTGAGGCCTGTCCCCAAGCCCCCACCAGAGGTATTTTTAAGACTGAAAAGTGACAGTGGCACTTTGACATCAGAAGTGTCTGACTTCTGAGAAGCTGTTTCTGCACACACAGCAAGATATTGGTCTCCCCTCATCTGCTCGACCACCACTATGTGTTGAGGATCAGAACAGTAGCCCATGAGCCAATCTGAATTGCAGAGGCCCACATAAACCTGAAAGCCACACCCAGCCTCAGTTCTGTACCCTGCAAGCCTCCTTCCTGAGGTGGCTGCTTTTTAATAATAGGATTTGCTTTCACTTCCGTGTCTAGTGCCTCCAGTCAGACTCTCAGGGGGTTTGAGGGCAAGCGTAGATGACAGTGGACACACCATCCACTCAGATGCTTTACCGTGCAATTCATTCCTCTGTCCACAGCAGTTACTACTCTAAAATGGCTGATTGACAACTCACCCCAATCCCAAAATATAGACAAGACTTGCCCTAGGTCACAGAAACACTAAATGGCTAAACAAGTGTCTTACTCTCCATGATGAGAGGAAAAAAAAAAAAAAAAAAAAAACATAACAGTCCAGACTGAAAACCTTCATGATGTGTTGAAAGTACCATGTGAGCCAGGCTTCAGGGAATATCTCTGTATTAGCTACTCTGGGGCTGGAGCCAGGGAACTGCAAGCCCAAGGCTTGCTTGGGCTGCAGAATGAGTTGAAAGCCACTCACCATGTCAGAGTGAAGAACTGAAAGGGCTAGAGGTAGAGTTCTGGGATGAAGAGCATGGGAACGATCCTGGGCGGGATCCCTAGCGCCAAAGAAGAAAAACAAAGAAAGGATCAAACAAACCTGCTGTGCTTAATGGTGCTTCTGCCTTCAATGATGTGCAGTTTTACAAAAAAAAAAAAAAAAAAATTAATTTCAGCTGTCAGTCTCCATGCATTTCAACTTCCCTCACCACAGGTGTCAACCCCCATTTCAAAATGATCTGAATGAACCAGGTAAAGGGATTTATTTTCACTTGTGCAGAAACCAAGAGAAAAAGAGAAAAAAAAATGTTTTTGGCAGAGACGGGGGCGGGGAGGACTATGTTATTTTGAACAAGGGAGAAAGGGAATATAACATGAAAGGGAAAATATTTCAGATTTGCAAGGAAAAACATTTTTCACCAGAAAAAAAAAAAAAAAAAAAAAAAAAAACTTTCCCCATGCTTTTATTTCTGTTTGGCATAGCCTGCCCATGCCATTCCAAGCCATCTGTCTCTCAGTGCCACAGCTGTGAAGTGTGTGCATGCAGTGAAGGAGATTCCTGCTGGCTTTAGCCCCTCCTCCTGGCTTTAGCCCCTCCTCCATTGCACTAGCCTCTCTGCTTTCCCTGGCTATTGGCTCAAGGCTACTCTGAACTAGTTCATATTTATGTTTTACAGGATAATGTTTTCAGCTATCAGAAGTTAGTTCACTGGGGTAAATGGTCACAATCAGCATAAACACAGTCACAAAAACACATCACCACTTTGGAGCAATTCATTAGACACTGTTCTTCAGAACCTTCTAGAAGAACGCTCTAGCTTAAGGGTAAACATAGCTGTAAACTTTTGAAAAGTCACTTCCTTTCCACTAGATAGAAAGTTGACAAGCTTCATTTTTGTTAAAGGGTCACACAGGAGTCTTTATTCTGTTTAAGGTGTTTTTGTATAATACATTTTGATCATACTCAGTCTCCTCCCCACACCCAATGTCATAATCTTTCTGTCTTTTAAAACAAAGCAAAACCAAAATAAAATAAAACTCAGACACAAGGGACCAACTAATCCTGAGCAGGAGGCATGCCATGGAGTATGATTGATATACCCAGTGTCACTCCATTAAAGGAAACCACTTTTCCTTCTCTCAGTAGCTACCAATTACAAATTACTTGGGGTGGGACTTTGTGTCCTTTACATATTGGGGGTTTGTCTGGCTCTTACCATCTTTCTGCCTTCTCTTGCAATAGATCCTGAGTGGAGTGGTATGGTAAAAGCAATCCACTAGTCCAGTAGTGGGTCTACATATTAATTAATTAATTAATTACCATCTACTGTAAGATGAAGCTCCTCTGATGAGGGTTTAACAATACACTGGTCTTAGCAGTGTCACTAGGAGTTATTTCATTGAATAGTAAGATGGGGTCTCCCCTACCCCCGGGCCCATTACCTATCAAGTCTCAAGTTCTTTGTCTCATTAACTTTGTCAAATACAGGTTCCATTTCATGGAACTAATCTCAAAGAAGGGGAGGAAGAGGAGGAGAATGAAGAGGAGGAGGAGGAAGAGGAGGAAGAGGAGGAGGAAGAAGAAAAGGAGGAAGAGGAAAAAGAAGGAAGAGGAGGAAAGAAAAAAAGGAGGAGGAAAAGGAAGAGGAGGAGGAGGAGGAAAAGAAGAAAAGGAGAAGGAGGAAGAGGAGAAAAAGGAGGAGGAGGAAGAGGAGAAAGAGGAGGAGGAGGAAGAGGAGAAAGAGGAGGAGGAGGAAGAGGAAGAGGAGGAGGAGGTAATCAGTTACTCCCTTAACACTTGTGCCACTATTGCACTTGTGACTACACAGCAATTTTGCCTCTCTAGGCTTTGGTACCTCTCCTTTAATTCTTAAGTTGTAATACTTCAGTGAAAACGGTCAAGACCATAGTACCCAGTTAATGGTTACAATGCTGTATCAATGAACCTTTGTTTACAGAAGCAATGGCACTTGTGTTTGTAGAACTATGGTCTGGTTGATCTGTGTTCTCAGTGATAGATATGTTTGCAGCCACAATGCATGGGCAGCACTTTGACTCTAAACTTTATCTGTCTTTTAACCAATATGGATAAGTTTTTTTATTTTTTAATGTGAGCCATTTTTAAAAGTTAAGATGAAGATAAATGCTCTCATGTAAAAATATTTTAGAAGAATTGATCATTTCCATGAATGATGACTGTTTTTTTTTTTTTTTGTATCACAAAAAGTTAATGAGAAATGCATCATTGGAAAAAGAATTTTTGCAATGCATATGGCCAAGCGTCCAGCATTGTTGCCCTTCAGCTGGTAGCATGGCTCCTAGGTGGTCTTCCTGACAGCAATGCTAACTGTTAGTCACAGATTTCTAAAATTAGCTCTGCTTTTCATCCTGGTGGCATTGTTGTACACTGCACCGACTTCAATTTACTTGAGGCTTGTAGAGACGGGATGCCTTTTGTTAATGCCATTGAAAAAGAGGCTTGTTTCCAATTGGGCACAGAGAATGGCAACCATCTCTGGCTTCACTCTTAACTCTCCTGAGCGTTAAACAGATATTTCCTACCCAGGATTTTGTTTAACTTTCAAATAAACAAACAAACTGAGAAGCACTTCCATTCCAGGTGGGAATCTGTTGAGCTTCCAGGAAGGCAGTGTTATCCCCTTGGTTACCAAGCCTTCCTGCTGAACCAGTCTCCTTGCCTTGCCTGTAAAACACTGGCAGGCATTCCAAATGAATTAATCCAATATTAGTGCTGGCATACTAATAGAATTTACTCCAAAATGTGCAAATCGATTGCGTATAAATCAAGAGCTGGTCTAAATTGCTTGACCCTTTCTATGGTGTGAGTTGCCTGGTAGAGTCCCAGGAAACAGGAGGCAACATGTTACCCTGGTACCAAGGCATAGATTCTGTCTTCTAAGTTCCTCATCCATGATTTCCTGAATAGTCTTGGATTTCAGATATTTCAATGTGTCAAATAAGACTTTCCTGATGCCATAGCAATAGAGAACACTATTCTATCCTATCCTGATAATGTACCTCATTCTATTAATTTGTTTCTCTTCCCTCTACTGCATTAAGGTTCATTGGATTCTGATGTGTCCTGGTGAACAACACAGGAAAAAGCCTGGCTCCCAGCGATCACACATTCAGGCCTTAAATTTATAATTTCCCTGCCTCAGCCTCCTGAGCACTGGCATTGGTTACAGGTATGCACCACCATGCCTGGTTTATGTCTCGTCGTCTTATGTTTGAAATGGGAAAACCAATATCTGCCTTCTCTTATAGATATCTTTGAAGTTATCAAATGGCCATCACCATGGAAACATGGTTTAAATTGTGCTACAACCTCATCAGGAAGCTATTTCATATGTGAATGTTTAGGTATATCATAGAGAAACAGAAGAGGGGTGCTGTTAGCATTTTGTCTAAGCTCCACCCCCCACAGTTACCTGGCAATAGCCAGGTATGCCTGGCTCACTATAAAAGGGGCTGCTTGCTCCTTCCACTCTCTCTTGCCCTTTTGCCTTCTTGCTCCTGCTCTGTCCCCTCCCCCTTCCTCCCTCTCTTCCCATTCCCTTCAACCCTCTCTCTCCATGTCCTCATGGCCGGCCTCTACTTCTCTACTTTTCTACTTTCTTCTCTCTCTCTCTCTCTCTCTCTCTCTCTCTCTCTCTCTCTCTCTCTGTCTCTCTCTCTCTCTGTCTCTCTCTGTCTCTCTCTCTCTCTGTCTCTCTCTCTGTGTATGTCTCTCTCTCTCTGTGTGTGTCTCTCTCTCTGCATTTCTCTGCCTCTACTACCCTCTCAACTCCCCTCCTCATGCCATAAATAAACTCTATTCTATACTATACCTTCCTGTGGCTGGTCCCTCAGGGGGAAGGGATGTCTCAGCATGGGTCCGTGGACTCACCCCCTTCCCCCACACCTGACTACATGCCCACCAAAAGATATCCTCTCTGTCCTTATCTTTTTATAAACACAACAGGTGGACTTCATGCTTGGAGCAGGCTGAGAAACAAAGCAAAATCCATACAATAAAGAAGGAACAAGACAAAGGAAATGAAGGTATTAGCCCCAGTGTTCTAACAACAGGCAAAATGATCAGGACATTAGGGGCTGAACTGATTGGGCTTCACATCAGATATGTGACTTTAGATACATTACTAGTGCAATATTTCTCAATGTGTGGATCCAGATGACCCTTTTACAGGGGTCTCCAAAGACCATCAGAATACACAGATATTTTACATTGTGATTCATAACAGAAGTAAAATTATAATTATGGAATAACAACAAAATAATCTTATGATTGGGGTCACCACAGCATGAGGAGCTGTATTAAAGACTGGCATTGTTAGTAAGGTTGAGAACTGCTATGCTGTTAGAACCTGTCTCCTTCTGTGTACCAATGGAATTTGACATGCTCCACTCAGTACACGGTCAAGATTCAAAGAGATTTTGTACCTAAATCCTAGAACAACACCAGCACCAATTTACTCAGTAAATAATAGTAAGCTTGCTATCACCTTCATCCACATCACCATTATCATCTTCATCATCTCAGATCAGAGTACTGAAGCCTGCTCTTCATCATCTGGCTAAAAGACCTCTTGGAGAGGAGGTGGCTTGACTGCAGTCATCTTAGAAATCTTGTGAGAATTCACTTTCAAAGCAGATGATTGCAAATTATGCACTGGGAGCCAATTTAATGCAGGAGTTTGGATAGGCCTAAAAGAACATCTTTTCGGCAGTTTAGTTCCCTAAGAGTTTGGAGTGATCCTGGAGAGGGCAGACCTATAGGAAAGAGGACAGAATTCTAGAGGAAACGCTCAGAGATGATCTGACAATAAAAGAAAACGGAGGAGGCCTTGTGTGACTTGGATAAAGATCATACTGTATTAGCAGTTCCAGGAAAAGTAGAAGATGGAATCAGATGCAGAAATGAAACAGTGCTGTGCCAAGACAGACAGGATGGGGTTAATCAGACGCCAGCCTCTCCATTCAGAACAGACAAGGCTCCCGAGCTGGCAGCAAACACAGCTGAAGGCTTGGTGCACATGAATCCCATAAATCTGTCTAAATTTATTCTGCACTGTCGAGGGCATCTGCCACTCTTATCTGCCTGGCATCCTACACTGTGAAGAGCTGGCCCTCCCCGACTCTGGATGATTCTCTTGAATATGTCAGTCAAGGAGCCCTGCCTCCCCTACTGCAAAGGTAGCTATTTGTGCTTCAGAATATCTCAGTTCCTAGGCCTTAGTGATTGTCCAGAGGAGAATATATAACTCAAGCCAGATAGTTGTCGGTACCGCATAATCTTGGAGCCTCACAGAGCTTTGTTGCTATAATATGGGGGGAAAAACACTAAGAATTAAGCCAAAAGCCTAAGCAGGAACCAAACTGGAATCAGAAACAGAGAGAGAAAGAGGGAGAAGGAAAGGCAAAGAGAGATGGAGGAAAGGCTGAGAAAAGAGGAAGGAGGAAGGAAGCAAGGGGAGAGATTTGTCATTACCAAAGCAGCCACTCCTACAGACTTTAGAATGACTTGATCATTTGAACAGATGCATTAATTTTTTTTTTTTTTTTTTTTGGCTAATTTAATTTTAATTTATAACTACAATAATCAACGAAGACAAGTGAAAAGGAAACAAAGAGTCTCAAATGATTTGCAGCAACCTCAGTGGGAGTCATAACAATATCTGTTCAAGAGCCAGCCCACAGTCAGAGCCTGCGGAGTCGGTTTGAACCAAAGGATGGGGGATGGGTCAGGGTGTCTGCCTGTGGCTTCACTGGAATCATCTTAGAATCTATAGTCTGACCTAGGTCTTGGTCTTGGTCTTGAACTCATGATAACTATCCCTCAGCCTTTCATCACATTAACTCCAACCTACCTGAGGGTTTTAGGAAATGACTTTATAATCACAGGAGGGCTTAGCATTGGCCACAACAATCAGAAGCCAGGGGGAACCTATGGCTGAATAATACTGCTTAATAAGCTTAGGAAAAGAGTTACACTTTGTGTCTCCTTTTGGGGAAGAGCGGTTAATGATCAAAGCACATGTATGAAAAAAATTAAATATAAATTAATTTGAAAACGTGTTGGTAATGTTTAAGAAAAACTAGCTTTGGAGATTCTGATAAAGTTTAATATGAAATTGATCATTAGCTTTAATCTTTCTATGTTAAATTCAAAGGTTTCATAATTGAGGTGCTGGCTGTTTGGATGCCCTGTATCTTTAAAGGTGAGGTTTTAAATTCACAGGTACTTCATTTTTTCTTGTTAAAGTTTAAGTTGTGCTTATCAAGCATCTGATTTACTTGATCCATTATAAATGGTTTTCAAAAGTTTAAAAGTAACAGCTTATTCCTATAACTAGAAGATTTTGATCTATAAAAAAACATTTAACTACATGGAAGTATGTTTTTAAAGCTATATTAAAATGATGTGTCTTATGAGTAAAACCAATTACCAAATAAGTAAAGTCCCGAGAAAAATGACAGTTTTAATATTCAAATGCCCTTGAATGGTTCTTTTCTATGCTCAAATGCTAGATTTCCCAAAAACACTAAGAAAATATGAATACATATGGTAAGAAATATCTCTCATTATAGATCCAGAAAGCCCAGGTTCAACAATACTTCCTATAGCACATCAGTGTACAGTTCTTTTCTCTGTGTAAGAAGCTGAGGCAGACCACACAGAACAATGGAGAACTAATTGGAGCACCTTCTGAGAACCAAAAGAGAAATGAAGGATAAAAAACTGAAGTTATAACAGCCAACTAGCCAACCAACCAAACAAACAACAACCAGCTAAACAACCAACCAACAACCAACCAGTCAGTCAACCAACCAACCAACCAACCAGCCAGCCAACCAACAAACAGCCAAACAACCAGCCAACAACCAACCAACCAGCCAACAACCAACCAACCAACCAACTAGACAGCCAAACAACCAACCAACCAAACAACCTACAAGACAGTCAGCCAACCAACCAACCAACCAACCAACAAAACAACCAGCCAGCCAGCCAACCAACAAAACAACCAGCTAGTCAGCCAACCAACCAACCAACCACTGATTCCGTAATTCATTATTTTATTCAACAGCTACTTGTCAAACAAATACTATGCATCAAGGGGTGTTGTAGGAGTTCTGAAGACTATTGAAGAAGAGAAAACATGGGACGAAAGTAGAAAAGGCAGTAAGAGAGTAAAAAAAAAAAAAAACTTACTGAGAATGAAAGATAAGAAACAGGCAGCTTTGCTTGATGAGGAAGGATGAGACTGTCATATCTCAGGTTGTTTATCTTTGTCCAGTGTCACGGTACAGAAAATAAGAGGCAAGAGCATCTTAAAGTATCTGTGGAAGAAAGAGAAAATTTAAAAAAAGAAGAAAGGGGGTACTCCAAAGAGTAGGGAAGGGGTGTTGATAAAACTGAATACAGGTGGAGGAGACGGGAGGGGCCCAGTCACTTTGAAACAGAAGGCAGAGAGATGACTTCAAAGACTTTCAAACCTAGCTTGAGGAGCACAGACACAGTGGAACGGTGTGAAGTAGAAATAGACAGTTGTCTTAGTTTGCTCTCTCTTTCTGTGATGCAAGGCTGACCCAAACTATCTTGAAAAGGAAAAGATTTTTATTACAACCTTCCGTCAGAGTTCAGCATCAAAGCAAACCAAGTCAGGAGCTGATGCTGGCATAGAAGGGCTCTGCACACTGGTTTTCTCGGGTTTACATTCGGCCATCTTTCTTATACTCCCCAGGACCACTTGCCCAGCACTAGTACTACCCATGATGGGCTAGGCCCTCCCACATCATTCAGCAATTAAGAAGATGCCCTCACAGACTTGCTTGTGGGCCCATTTGATTAAAACATTTTCTCAATTGAGATTCCCCTTTCCCAGATGTCAACCTGCACAACAGTAAGACTAGAAGAGAAAAGACAATCTATCTATGGAGACCTCAGTCTGTGTCATTCCATCTCTCTGGTGCCACCATTTTGTTCTAGAAAAAAAAGAGATGAACAAATATGAAAAACAATGGCAACAACAAAATACCACCACCCTCACCAGTGATATTTCTAAGGGAGAAAGGACCACTGGCATTTCTACTTAGTCATTAAGGATTGCCAGAACCACCAACAGATCCCCAACCCACCTTGGAAGCTGGCAGTGATTGCCCATTATTACAGGAAGTGTAGTAAGCAGGATGCCAAATTCCAGTCCATAAAACAGCTTTTAATCAGCTAATGTACAATATGCCATCTGACTACCTGAAAATATACGGTGGCAAGATCTACAGAGTTCTTCTCAAGCATGTATCAGACTACCAATGGGTATATATATATATATATATATATATATATATATATATATATGTGTGTGTGTGTGTGTGTGTGTGTGTATGTATGTTCTCATATATATTTGGATAATATATATTATCTTATATATGTATATATATTCTGATATATATATATATATATATATATATATATATATATCACCAAAGAAATTCATCATGAAGGAAAAAGGGTGAAGGATGAAGTCAAGCTCACATGTGACTGAGAACCATACCATGCTCACCAGCCAGACTAGGAAATACACGATAAATCATTGAGTCAAACACTCAAAGGGGTCTTGCCTCTGTAACAGGCAATAGATCAAAATTTACAGGAGAAAGAAATTGAAATAGAAGACATCACCATTGTCTTGATATCTTTTCCTGATCCCTCACAAAGGCAACTTAAGGGGATTTATTTTGGCTCACAGTTCCAAAGGGAAGATGTGACCACAAGCACCATGGCATGGGCAAGAAGCTAGGTGGTCAATACATCCACACTCAGGAAGTAGCTGGTAAACAGGAAGTAAAGTCTTCCTATAAAACCTGGAGGCCTAACCCCAGTGACTCTCTTCTTCCAGTAAGGTTCTACCACCTGAAGGTCCCACAACATTCCCCAGTGGCCCCAACACTTGGGGACTAACTGCTCAAATATGCTGAGCCTATAAGAAGTCAAAGGACTACGCTCTACATGAATGCTGCATAACGTATCCTGAGAACTGAGAACATATTTCTTGAAGACGGATTGTGATAAGCTCCCGGTGTATAAAATGAACATAAAAGCGCAAAGAGCCAGCCTGCCATAGGAAGACAGGAAGTGGAAAAATACAAATAACCCCAGTGAGGGGAGAAAGGAGAGGGGAAGAGGAGCAAACTCAGTGTGGAGCAAACAGGGAACAAGCAGTAATGGATTTTACTCTGTTAATAATCATGTTAGAAATAATTCTGTAGTCTTTGAAATTGAGATTTGCAAGATTGTATTAACAGCAAAATGTACTAACTGTATTAGCTCAGAAGCACACTCTACACATAGCACAATTGCAAGCCAAATGAGAAACGTTGGAAAATACACACTGAAGTGTGTCCTTCCAGCACTGTGTTGAAACTCTGGGTGGAGCATATTTGGAGAGAGGCCATTAATGGTAAGTGAGGTTATAAAGTGGGGAGCTCTCTACAGAAGAAGGTGAATCCTTGTGAGAGAAGAAGGGGACCCCTTGCCTCTTGCCTTCCTTCTCCCTCTTCTGCCTTCCACCCCGTCTTCCTCCATCCTCTTTCTCCTCTTCCTTCTGTCCTTCCCTCCTTTCTCTCTTTGTTACCACAGAAAATGCTGTTTGAGAACTCGGCAAAGAAGGCATGAGCTGCAAGCCAAGAAGAAAGGCCTCCCAACCGCTAACTCCTGCACCTTGCTCTTAGACTCCCAGTCTCCAGGACTGGGAGGAAAATCAATTTCCACTGAACACACCGCATTTAGTAATGAAGCTGACATAAAAGATACACAAGGCCAAACAAAAGGAAGATGACTGGATATAAACGTATCAGACAAAGAATGTAGCATAATAAATAACATCATGGGGGGGGGAACCTCCAAATTTCATAAGGAAAAAGGAGTCAACTGATTGAAAGTGCATTACAACCCTAAATGCTTATGTCCTGAAAGCATTCAATATACGTGAAGTAAAGTTCATAGAACTGCAAAATGGGTGAATCTACAAATATGGGTAAACTATTGACAGTTTCAATTATCAATAAAAAGAAAATCAAATAAAGAGATAAAACGCAATATCATCCATGGCTGTGACCTAATTTGTATGTATAATACACTCCACCAGCCAGGGCTGCCTTCACATTCTTCTCAAGTGTGCATGGAATGTCTACCAAGATACTCCGTATTTCAGGCCATGAAACATGTCTTAATAAATACAAATGAATTCCGGTTCAAAAAAGTATGTGTTCTATTATTCAGATTAAATCAGGATAAATAACAACAAAACAAAAAAAATGCCTTTCTGGAAAATGCTCATACTTCTGAGTACCACAATAAAAATACTCAAGGATTATTACAAAGTATCTCACATTAACTGAAAGTTCAGAAGAGAAATGGTCAAATCTCTGTGATGCTACTGAGGAATTGTGGTAGTTTAGGAGAAAATGAAAATAATAGATGTCTTTATTAGAGAGAGAGAGAGAGAGAGAGAGACAGAGAGACAGAGAGAGACAGAGACAGAGAGACAGAGAGAGACAGAGACAAAGAAAGACAGAGAGAGACAGAGAGGGAGGACACCAATGACCCTTCACCTATGATAGCTGAGTGTTTAGAAGGAAAACACCCTACAAAGGGAAAAGCCAAAACTGGAGTTTCATAGTAATTCTAGCAATTACTTTGCAAAGAAATAATAACAATTTATACAAAGTCTCAAAATATTTAAGGGAAAAATATTTTCTAACTCACTATATGTGGCCAGTATTAACTTCATGCTAGATGCATGCTCTTATACCAACTAATATCTGTCATGAACACAAATGTAAAAGTTTATAAGAACAATTTTAAGAAATTGAACCTAGTATCACATAAAAAGCCTGATACAAAATTATGGGTGGGGGGTTGAGCTTACACAGAGGACAGAGAGTTAGTTGAACACTCAAATATAAACATAATTCATCATATTAAAAGATTAAAAAGAAAAAATCATAATTATGTCAGAATGCTTAGAAAAAAAAAGCCACTGACAAAATCAGTAACAACCCCTAATTGAAGATGGGACCTTTCTTGTCCTAGTTAATTTAACTGTCAACTTGACCCAGCCTGGAGTCATCTGAGAGGAGAGCCTCCACTAAGAAATTAGTGAGATCATACTGGCCTGTGGGCATGTCTGTGACGGATTGTCTTGATTGTTAATTGATGTAGGCCCCGCCTCTGCTGTGCTGTCAATCTTCCCTGAGCCCTGGGCTGTAAGAAAGCTTGCTTAGCATAAGCAGGGAGAAAGCTGTCAAGCACCATACCCTTAGTTTCTGTGCACTTTAGCTGCGAGTGAGTTCCTGGTTAGAGGCGACTCCAAGCTTGAATGACATCACATTGAAGACTTTTGCCAGTGCAATCAGACAAGAAGAAGAAACGAAAGATATTCAGAGTGAATGATAAACAAAACTGTCTTCCTGTGTTGACATAATTAGTAAAACTATAGAAATGTAAGAAAAACATAATGTGTATATTACATTATGTATACATGTAATAAATTATATATTTTATATATGTATTACATATATTATATATGTATATAATGGGAAAAAGAATATAAATAAAGAAAACAGTATCAGAAATATGAAACATTTAGGGTGTAAATACAATAATTACATAATACAACTACTGAAAAAAACTAAAGACCTAAATAAATGAAAGGTCTGTACCTTGTTCATGAATAAGAAAACCCCACACTGGTAAGATATTGGTTCTTTGAATTAACCTACCAATCCAATGCAATTCTCAAACCAAGAAGCTGGTTCTAATATTCTTATGGAATTGCAAAAGACACATAGTGGTCAAAACAACTTTGCAAAGAAGAAAGTTGAAAGGCTTAGCACAATATGGCTTCCCTGAGTCTTGTAAGACTGGCAAACATTGTAATGTTAGTATCAAGACAAAGTGAATCAGAATACAGGGTCCATGCATAGTCCCACACGCATTTGAACAGCAGATACATGACGAAGGTACAAAAGAAGTTTGGTGAAGAAATGATAGTCATTCACCAGATGGTACTGGGGCAATGGTTCATACCTGCTATGATGGTCAGTATTAATTATCACTTTGACAGAATCTAGACTTATCAAGGAGAGAAGCCTTCAGGCACACTCTTGAAGAAGTATCTCCATTGAGGTTAGCCTCCAAGAATGTCTATGAGCAATTACCTTGCTTATGCTTGTTGATGTGGGAACATTAAAATTAATTGCTGGTAGAACAATTCTTTGGTAAGGGGATTCTGTCCTGTATGATATCGGGAAACTGGGCTGAAAACTTGGATGAAATTTTTGTTCTCTGCTTCTGGACCATGGACATGATGTGACCAACAGCTTCAAGCTCCTGCCACCTTGATTTCCTAGGTATGATGTACTGTACTCTTGAACTGCAGGACATGATATACCCTTTCTCCTTAAGTTTCTGTGCTGGGGTATTTTATCCTGGCAACAGAAAAAGAAACTAAGACACCTGCTAAAAAAGACAAACAAGATTTTTGATCAATATTTAATCATGTTTGAGGATTAACTTGGAATTGGTCAAAGATATAAACATAAACCTAAAACTGAAAATCCCAGGAGGAAAATCTCTGTAATCATAGCAAAGATTATGTCAACAAAAGAACAAAATACAATTTAAGGGGGTAGGCTAAAGAAAATATCTTTTCTTCAAAAGATGTTAAGAGACTAAGCAATCCACAGAGTGAGAGGAAGTATTCATAAATCATATATTTGATCAAGTACTTGCATACAGAACATATAAAAACCAGTAAGCTTTACTAATAGGAAAACATCCATTCAATTTTATAAAAATGACCAAAGACCTAATTAGTTTTTTCCATAAAATTATACCAATAACAAAAGCATAAAAAATATGATCAATAAAGATACACACTAGGAAATTACAAATAAAATAAGATATATATATATATAACATGTAATATATAAAATGATATGTGATATAGGATATATGAGATATATGATATATATGATATATTAACATATATATGACATAATTTTACAATGTGCCTCTGGCTAGTCTTGGATTTGCTATGTAGATCAGGCTAGCATCGTCCTCATAGAGATCCAACTACCTCTGCCTCCTTGGTAGAACAAGAAAGTGAGAAAGCGATGTGATATATGTATATGTATATGATGTATATGTATATGTATATGATGTATATATATGTATATGATGTATGTGTATATGTAGGTATATGTATATATTAACATTTAAGTTAATTTAAAATAAAAAAATAAAAACTTAACACATTTACAGTTTTTATGTGTCAGTTACACCCTCATGAAGCTGGAAATGATAAAAATAATAATAATAGAAAAGTAAAGTAGAAATGAATTTAAAACAACCTCCCCTACTTCTCCTGAGTTCTGTTCAGCAGTAATGGCTGCTTTAGATTTTCTCTCTGTAAAATTTCTTCTGAGAAGTGCACCATAACTCTGAGCATGACACTTGTATTTCTCGATATGATATGTAGATTTGTGTGTTCATGTGTGTGTGTGTGGATTGTTTTCAAACCACTATATACTCTTTCCAAATTCTACTCACTGAAATTTTAACACTGTGTTTTGTACTTCTCCTTCATCACCATCAAAAACATTCATGTGTCTCCTTCTACATATCAGACATTATTATTCTACAGCACATATTCTTCTATTTTCAGAATAACTCGGTGAGACACTTACAGTAAAAAACAAGGTATTAGAAAGCACTGTGTCCAAGTTGAAGTTGGAGTAAAATTTCAAATGGACGAATTCTTGCTGTAAGAACTACACTCTCTATAAGCAAGGATGCTCTGCTGCCTCAATACGATGTTTTTATGATTAAAACATTTAAATAATGCACTTAGAACCTTAACTAGCCCTTCTAGTGTAGACATACTGTCTCCTGGGTCCCTTCATGTTTGACTACATTTACTTCTCTCCAATCTTCTGTCCCAGTATACTATGACATTTGTTTTATAACTGCAATTAATTTTAGAGGTATTTTCTATAAATTTACTTTTTACGGTTTTTAAAATGATTCTTCACCACAGCATCCGTAGGGATCTACCTGTCATGTATCAGCAGGCTCACTGAGCCTACAGAGGAGGTGTATCTTTGCCAGGGTCTTCACTATAGTACAAGGATCTGAGGGTTAGGAGGAACCCTATCATAAGGACCTACTATGCCTTTGCCTGTTCACTCATCTCCTGAGTCATTCATTTGCCCGGAAAACCCATGTCCTCCTGAGAGGAGTTCTTCACAGAGCCAACAGCTTCCAGTTCCAGCTTGGACTCGTGTCTCCCAGTGTCTGTCTCAAGGTTGTTGTCCGTAGAGTTTTATTTCAGTACAAAGCTGAGAAAGATGCACTCCTCCCCGGGGCTAGTGTCTTCCTCTTGGATCCGTCTCCGTTTGTCTGGAATAATTCTTTAAGATGGAGTTTGTGGGTGGTCAATGTTCAGAGGTCTTGTATGGAATAAAACACCTCCTTGATTGGTGGCTTGGCTTGGGAGAGAGCCTTGTGCTCTAAACCAGTCAGTTCCCAGAAGACATACTTCCTGCGTATTCCTCCTTGGCTTCTGCCGTTACTGATGCTCCACCCTGTGCCAGTCAGATTCTCACTTTCTGTCCATTAATTGCTCCGAGATTTCAGATTCTCCCCTTTACCCTCACTGTCTGTCACAAGAGCATATCTCCAGTCCCTTTTGTTCATTTATCTGCTTTGCATCATCTGGTCTCTGCTACTGTGAAATCCTGTTTCTTCACGTCTGGAAAGTCGTCTCTTTGTTTCGTCTATTTTCTTGTTCTGAGCATCTTCTGGATGTTAAGACTTTTGGATATTTCCAATATCATTTTTTTCTCTTATCTTTGTTTCCCTCCCCCCTTCCTGGGCTGCCTCTTCAATTTCTAATTTGTACAATTAGCTTTGTGTTCTAAGGAGTCCATTTGGTTTCTAATTGCTCTGTTTCTTGGCAGCCAGTTCTCACTCTGCCAGTGCGCTCCGCTGAAATGTTGTTTGTGAAGGTACTGGATGCAATTACTTCAAAGACAGTTTCTATACCGGAATTACCTATTTGCTCCATGGTTAATGTGTTTTGTTTTTTGGTTTTTGTTTTTCCCCTGAACCTGATCTGATCTTTTCATTCTTATTTTTCCCTCTGACTTTTTTTGTTTTTAATGATCCATGACTTTTGATTCCTACATCAACTGGGAAGGGCCAGCTTGCTCATCACAGCTAACTCCTTTTGTTGTGTATGGGTCTTTCCTTTTCTTACAAGGATACATATCAGCAGCAGCCTTGGCTTCAGATCAGCCAAGTAATAAAGGAACAGGTTGCCCCTGCTCCAACCTCTCTTAGTTTTTTGTTTTGATTTTTGGGGTTTTTTGTTTTGTTTTGTTTTTTGTTTTTTAGGGTTTTTTTTTTTTTTTTTTTCAAAAAATGGGAGGGGTTTTGCTCAGGTGGAATTCACTATGCTATACTCCTCCTCTTGAAGGCTCAAAGGCAAGTGTCTTGCTTCTGCCTGAACATCAGGCACAGGGCACAGGGAAAGAGAGGTTGACTGTGACACACAGCTCTCTCAGTTGAATTCCTTCTAACCCTCCACTTCTCCAAGGTTTGATCCGCCCCCCCCCCCCCCCATCCACTGCCAGGAAAAATAGCCCTGGCCCTTACTGCAGACTTCTCTTGTTAATATGATCTAATATATCAATACAATTTTATGTTTTTTCGCTTTTAAGACATTTGTCTACCCCTCTAGTTCCCCAGTGTCCCTGCTCTGAAAACCCTGTGTCGTCTTTATTACCCTTCATTCTATGAGTCTGGTGTGTGTATATATGTTATATGTTATATATCTGTCCCCTCTAGCAAGTGTAACCACTGTATCTCTGGGCTTCTCTGTGGCTGCTTGCTTATACGTGTGTGTGTGTGTGTGTGTGTGTGTGTGTGTGTGTGTGTCTGTGTGTGTCTGTGTGTGTGTCTGTGTCTGTGTCTATGTGTGTCTGTGTGTTGCATCTCCATTGGGCCACAGAGTCATGTGAACAATTTCTTAATGTTTCTTCTTGTCAGATTTTCAAATACTGAGACTTAGTTTAATATTCTCCTGTCTATTCAGAGTTAAGTATTTTTATGGGGGGGCACTGGAAATTCAGTTCTTTCATTCTAGTAATTTTCTTCTGAATGTCTTCTGACTTTATAAAGGAGTTTGAAGCCATGTTGGATCATGAGAGCCAAGTCCTATGTACCATTTCAGACATCCACAGTTGTTGGGAGCCAACTTTTAGCAGAAAGTGGCTATCAGCCTTGCAGCCATCTTGAGCCATATACCCTGACATGAGACTTGGATTACAATAGCCTACAACAGCTGAGCACACTCTGATAATCTTGGTTTAGATACCTTGGGTGTGTGAGATTAAAGGTGCGTGAAATTAAAGGTGTATAACTTAAGAGTGTGACTTAGAAGTGTAGAGATCAGATTTAAAGACAAGACCTAAGGGCATGATCAAAGGTGTGACCAAAAGGCATGGCTTAGAAGTGAGACATATAAAAGGCAGAGGCAGACGGTAGAGAATGAGACACTTAGAGGAAGAGAGACTGAAGAATAAATGGGATTGAATCACACTCTGTCTGGTCTCCATTCTTCGAGTTCGTCCTCACTCTCTCTCTTGCTGAACCCCGACCTGAGGACCGGAGTGGCAGCTTGGGCCGGGAGGGGCAGCCCGGGCCTCAACATTTTGCTTGGCCCGAGACATTTTTTGGCCGTCTGAACGTGGGGCTAGTGCAGTTCTCAACTCACAGTATGCAGTTACTCTGGCTTCTCAGTCCTGAACAGATAAACATTGTATCTCCTATAGTTGCTATGAGGACTATACATTGATGACATATTTAAAAAGCTTCGAAACTAGGAGAAAGTAGAGTTATGATCCAAGAACTACTGGGACACTGACATAGATGGCTTCTAGTTTGTACACAGTTACATGTATCACCTGAACAAAAGCCAACCGGACCTCTTGGTTGTCTGCCCCTACTGCAGACGTCTCTTGTTAATATGATTTAATATGTCATTCGGTTGACCAGTGACAATGTGCACTAAGGACTAAGTTTGGAATAAATTACTCCTACATTGATAGACGCAAGCATTGGACTGAACTGTGCATGTTTTTCAGCTGTGTAAAAAGCAACTTCAAAGCCTCAACTTGTTTCTCACGAGCAAAATTGAACATTTTTAACAAGCACCTCAGATTGCCATAAAGCCACTGCTAGCTTAAGATTATACACTCCTTAAAAATTACTGATAAATGGGCGAGGCCAAGCATAATAACCTAAGACGGCACAGCTATGCTGACTCCATTAGAGCAGGCAGAGTTTTAAAAATTAAAAGGAAAGAGTATTTGACAAAATTAATGTTATGATCATCACTTATCACAAAGATTTTCCTCTTTTTTTCAGTTTCGTAGAATATTCTCTGCCTCTGGTATCTTAAAAAAGCAGATTTGTGAACAGCATGGAATCTGGCTTTTACAATTCCATGTAGAGAAACTCTCTCAGATGTATTTTTTTAAAAACAGACTTTTGTAGGAATTCAGTATAACTTTTTGGTGTTGACTTACGTATTTGTTTAGGCTGTGTGTATGCGTGTGTCTGTGTGTCTGTGTGTGTCTGTGTCTGTGTGTGTGTGTGTGTGTGTGTGTGTGTGTGTGTGTGTGAATGTGTGTATAGGAATGAAGAAATCTTTACCAACTAATCAGTAATGATTTGATACTATACTGGAAAACCCTGCCCTGTATGTTCTCATGGGTCTTGTGTGGGTGAAAGCTACATGTTCAAACCTGTTACTGTTATTGCACAACCCCCACTCCCAGCCCCGCCCCACCCCAACCGCAGACTTTGGCTAAGAATGGTAGATTCACATTCAGTCCACATGTGTACCAGCTTTTAGATACAAGGTGCCTAGCTACCTTTTCCACTCTCTGGGCAAATGGACTATGTCAGTAACATTTCTGGAATGTTAGCTATGAGGACCCAGAGACAAAACTTCGGCTGGAATTTATGAGGCCATCTCAGGAAAATTACTTCATCATGCCATTCCCATTTTCTCCTGTCAACGAGGAGGTGAAAGACCCCAGTTTCTATAGCCATGTGATGCTTGGCATACGCAAGAGCTAGTGAGCCTTCAGGGTCTCCTGCCTTGACGGGGCTGGATCTGTGTGGGTCTCGAGAGAATCGCATGCTCTTCCCTGGCTAGTTATTCTTACCTCATAAAGTGCCATGCACGTTCACACTTCTTTCTTTTTGCCTAAAACCCGGCCCTGGCTGTCTTTAGTTGCCAGGGACCTCGTATTCCATGTTCAAGGCTCAGTTCCGGCACTGTTTCCTAGGGAAAGCCTTCTATGGTTTTCTGGGGCAGTTAGCTCCACAGAGGTGTAGTTACAATTATAAGAAAATGAGACTGGGAAGTGCCAGAATCTTGCTTAACAGGAACTGTTCAGTTAGGTGAGCCTTCTGAGCCTTTGTCTTTGCCTGTCTGTAAACCACTCAGGTTCCCCTTGCAGGGTTATCCCGAGCAAAGACTACAGTGGGAAGGTCGTGATCTTTAGCAGAGAGGTTGGCACGTGGACAGCCCTTGCTGAGTGCTGTTTTCCAGCCTTCTGCTCCTTCATCGTGTTTTTCAAAAGGCATAATCTTAACTCATAGGTGGATTGACAATGGTCCATACTGTGAAAAGTATTTGGATAACAATCATACAATGTTTCAAATTAAAACCAGGGTTATAAAAATAAAAGAATATTTTAGGGTTTCTTTATTCTCAAAGATCCTTCCTATGGAGTCTAAAATAATTTGCGATCTACTTGAAGTGTGAGTAATGGTAAGGCCAAAGGTCCTGAGGGAAAGGCTACTCTGTGTTACAATGTATCAATTTGACAGAGGTCATTGTTGTATCCTTAGTAATCACTTCGTTTCCTGCAACTACTTTCCAAAACTCTCAGGTAGGCCAGAAGCAATAGTTCACTAACAGAAAAACTTCTTTCAAGGACAATAGTATAACAAAGGTCATAATAATTTGCTCATTTCCTTCAACATTTTGCAAACAGCCATCATCCTCACAGTATCCTCAGTTAAGTCACGAGTTTGAGTTTCTTGGACCACACGCAAAAAAATCTTTCTCCTTATAGCAGAACCACTGATGTGGTGCTGGGTGTGTTGTTCTTGCTGACTGGTTATGAATATGAAGCTAAGGAGTACGGGGTACTGTTGTACAAGCCAGCAGATTTTATGCCTTTCCAAGTGATTTTTATTCCCCACAAGCGACATTACTTTTGGTCAGGTTTCCACTCTGTTCTGAGAGGTTTGGGAATTGTTGACACCTTACTCACTCCCCAAGTATTTATAAACACAGTGATGAAGCTCAAAATCTGGAGTAGAGAGAGCCTGGGTATCAATCCCTTCTTGCATGGCCTTGGCTGGGTTAGTTACATCCTCTGTCTATGGAGTGAATGTGTGTCTTCCTATATCAAAGTTCCCACACCTTGTGATGGGAGTAACACTGGACATCTCTGAGAAAACAGATATGGATACTGTAAGGGCCAAAGTCTTCCCTGGTCCCTCTCCTACCTTCCCCATCACTCCTATTCACTGCCTCTCCCTCTCTTAATTCTCTCAAAGAAGCTTCTCCCTTTCTTTGCAGTATGAAGATGTGGCAAGAAGGTGGGCTGTTTGAAAGCAAGAACTGGAAACCTAATCAGTCCATACCTTGGTCTTGGACTCCCTAGCCTCTGACATAAATGCCCCAGCCATCCATCTTTGGTATAAGTTCAGTCTACGGGATAGTTTCCTTATCTGTAAAATGGCAGTAACAATCATCCCAGCATCAGCAAACTACTGGTGGCGGTGCTCAGAATCTAATTAGTATTTCTAATTGCTAGGAACTTGTAATGTTAAGTCTTATCCCTACAAGGCAAGAGAGGAGCAGAGAGGCTCTCAACAAATATTTAGTAGATGAATAATGCAAAGCCATAAGAGAGCAAGGCCATAAATATGGATTTTGGAACCCAGGTGGTTTCTATGAATGACTGATGTCAGAGAACAAAAATTTAAACATTCTTGTGATTAAGCCCCAGCAACAGACTCATTTGCCCAAAGGCAGAAACCAAAAGGAGTGATGAGCTCACCTCTGCCTGATGTCACAAGAGCCTTGTGCGAAAGGGAGCCAAGGTCTCCTCTGCACAAATGTTCCTTCTGCGACTTGGCTACGGTACGAATTGCTTCCTTTGTTTTTTTAAATAAGCTTATGAACTTTGTTTAATTATTATCCAAATACACTAGATTCCAGTGAGGTCATGTTTGGAAATATACATGCCCGCCTTTAAATGACTCAAACCCAGAGGAAAATCTTATTGCTGCTCATCCAAACTGTGCTCAAAATCAATTTCGCGTGATGTAAAAATGGGCGGGGAAGGGGGGGACATCTTATCTGGATTGTTGTTTTATGTGGCGCTTGTAGATAGTAAGCATACAGCAAATGGCATTTGTGGATGCTTGTCACTAAGACCGATGACAGAGCCAAGCACAATGGAAAAAGTGGTAGTAACACACACAACAACAACAACAACAGTAACCCCTTAGGAACATAATTGCAATGTTTACAACTGATCATAAGGACACGATTATCTGTTTGTGTTTGTTTATCTGCTTGCTTGAGACAGGATCTTGCTGTGTAGCCCATGCTGGTCTTGAACTCAGCAACCTTCTTGTCTTAGCTACCTGAATACTTGGATTGCACACATACACACACACACACACACACACACATACACATGCACACACACACACACACATGCACATGTGCACACACACGCACGCGCACACACACACATGCACATGTGTACACATGCGCACACACACATACACGTGCACACACACATGTGCACACACACGTGCACACCCACCCACACACACACACACACACGCACACACACACAATCATGTCTAGCTTAAGAACATCATTTTCTTGGAATCAAGTTTTAAATACAGGTATTTTGAAGGTCCTTTAAAAGTATGATTCACGAAAGAGGCATTTAAAAAACGCTGTATTTTTTTTTGTCAGAGTAAACGCAAACAGTTGGCTCAGTCAAAACTAGCAGAGAGGGTTAAAGACTTAAAGAGAGCTGGGGGTGTGGGGGCGGGGTTCAGGATCCCCAAACCATGTACTCTCTTGCCTGACTTTCCCAGAGGTGGTGACATAAATACTAGGAACTCTGCATCCTTGGAAAGTTGGTCAGTATCAAGAAAAGCCTTTCCAGTGGTCATCATGGACAACAATGTGTCTTTCTTTATCAACTGATAGAAACTGACTCTGCCAGGAAAGGAAGCCCAGAGAGAAAGGCAAGACCAAGTCTCCAGAGCACATAAGGGAAGCCCGACCTGGTGGCACAAGCAGATAATCCCAGTATTTGGGAGGCTGAGGCAAGGGGGCTGGTTTGAGATTTAGTCCATCTGAGCTATAGCGTCAGTAGCTTACGACAGCATTAGGTACAGAGTGAGATTCTGTCTCAAACAACAGACCTGACATCCCTGAACAAGCCACCTAGTAAGGCATGTCTCAGTTAGGGTTTCCATTGCTATGAAGAGACATCATGACCAAGGCAACTACTGTAAGGACAACATTTAATTGGGACTGGCTTACAGGCTCAGAGGTTATCATCGAGGTGGGAACATGGCAGCATCCAGGCAGACATAGTGCAGGAGGAGCTGAGAGTTCTACGTCTTGATCAGACTGCAGCCTAGAGAGACTGTCTTCCAGGCAGCTAGGAAAAGGGTCTCAAAACCCATCCCCAGAGGAACACAATTCCTCCAGCGAGGTCACAACTACTCCAACAAGGCTACACCTCCTAATAGTGCCATTCCCTGGACCAAGCATATTCCAGTCACCACACGGTGGTGCTTATGTACATGAAGTACACATGTACAAGCAACATATGCACTCACTACACAACACAGCAATACCCTTCTCTTGTTTCAAATGTAATGGCTGCTGTCAAGACTTGGAGGGTAGCTCTATACTCCTTTGATATTCGAGTCTTATATTATCTTGATTTTTTTAGTCTCTTCAAATGGAGAAGTAAGTTTGTGCTTTGCATAGCGTTCCACTTTGTCAATTCAAGTACAAGAAGCTGAAGGAGTTGCGTGTCATGCCCTTTGGCCCCAGTTTCCTCTGTGTGGTCTTGCTCAGGTGGTGGCAGACAGTGTTCAGATTTGGTAACTTACTGCTATCCAAATTAGCTTGTTGTATTTTTTTTTTTTTTTTAAGAAGCAAATGGATCCTCAATATATGCATCTATCCAAAACTTCCCTTTCAAAGTGCCAATATACCGACGTGAAGGCCTAACAGTCGAAAATTTATTTTTCTATTGACGTGTCAAATTAATTACTCCAAATGTTAAGGCTTTTAAAACAGCACCCGTTTATTATCTTAACAGTTCTATAGGTTAAAAGTTTAGCCGGTCTGGTCTCCTTGGGTTTAATGATTAGCCATCCATGGATGGATTGGAAGACACTTCCAACTGTGTTTCTGAAGGTGCTTCTGTGAAAGACATTTAGTATATTGCATGGAGAAGGCTCTCCCTGAATACTGGCAGCTTCATCTGATGGGCTTGGACAAAAAAGAGAAGAGGACAGGACTCTTCTAGATTAGGAGTGTCCTCTGATGCTGCCAACTCCTGGGCAGACTCCACACTCTTCAGCCTTTCAATGCAGGCTCATACCAGCAAATCTGTATGATGCTTCTAGGCCCTTTGCTCAGTCTTTGGAACAATCAATCATTGCTTCCCGATGTTCTGAGGCCTCCATTTTCTTAGATTGAGTGGCTTTTGTGTTTTCTGGCTCTGCAGTAAATACATTGCAATAGTAGACTATGTATCCTCAGACCCTGTAAGTTGATCTAATAACGTCCTAATTATATATGCATTCAGTTGGATCTGTCTCTCCAGGCACCAGTCTGATCACGATGTAGAACTCTCAGCTCCTCCTGCACCATGCCTGCCTGCATGCTGCCATGCTTCCCACCTTGATGACAATGGACTGAACCTCTGAACCTGTAAGCCAGCCCCAATTAAATGTTGTCCTTTATAAGAGTTGCCTTGGTCATGGTGTTTATACACTCGTAGATTGGGACTGAGGTGTCAGCAGACATGCATCCCTTCTGCCCCCTTCTACCTCTATAGACCTTTTATAGGCCAGGATGACCCAGGAAAGCCTCCCCACTCCGTCTGATTCTCAGCATTCATCCTATCTGCCAGTGTACTCTTTCCTTGTGTGCTTTAATCTCAGCTCTGGCTGCCATAATACAACGCCACTGGTACTTCAAATGAGAGAGGTGTGCTTCATCATGGTTCTGCAGGTTGGTTTCTGTGGGGTTTCCCTCCTCTGCAAACAGCAGCCACTGCATTAGCCTCATGGGAGTTTCCTATGCATGCCTATGCTCTGGTGGTCGACCCTTTGCGTGTGAAGATACCAGCCATAAGATGTTAGCACATCAGTCCTTTCAATAGAGGGCCTGTCTCCAAATATGGCCACATCAGGGGTAGAGACTTCAGCAGGAGAGGTTGACGGGTTCAATCTGTAGGATGCATAGCCTACTCATTCCCACAGGTTCTAGAAGCTAAGGACTCAGTAATAAGGTGTCATTAGTAGAACCCCAGTGAATGTTGCTGGGGTCAAATGAGGAACCGATGGGAGACTGACCTTGATGGGGTGACTAGAAAGAGGAAAGACACTGTATGGGACAGTCGCATTCTGCTCCCACCCCCGCCCCAAGTGGTGATAATGCAAGTTTGAACCTCTTCCAAGAGGAGAACAAACTTGCTCTGGCTTAGGCTCAGAGGACAATCAATACGGGCACTTACTCAGAGTAAATGGTAGAAGTGGCCACGGGTGCCAAACCCTCTAGACCACAGGGACAATGGCACTTCTGAAATGAGTCACAGGTGTCCAGAGATTAAGCTGAACACTAATAAGTGGTGTATGCTAAGCAGATCCTGGTCAAGGAGCCCGAGGGTCAAGCACTTTGGGCCGGGTTTAGAATCCGCATTGCAAGATAGCGTGAAGCACGAAAGAGACGAGAAACAAGCCCAGTGTGTTGTCCGTTACAGAGGAGGGTGCCCAGGAAAAGTCTAGAGGGAGGGGAAGTCAGAGGCAGGAAAAGCTTTTATCTTTATATTCCATTCTTATCGTCCGTGAAGGTCACTGGGTTAATCAGCTCATTATTCACCATTCGTGATAGGACACAGAGGAGAGGTCCGGGTCGATTTAAAGGCCTTACTGTTTTCGAGAGGAAAAAAATAACTCAGGGAGTGGGAGACAGATGACCGGGCCAGGCCGAAGGGAGACAGCAAGAATCTGAAACATGAGAACAACTCAGCCGTAGCCTCCGTCTACCTTGTCACCCACCGCTAGGTTCCGCCTGCTGCCAGCCACTCACAAGGCAAGACACTGAAAATGTAAAAGGAAGGAGATTATGATGAAAGGAGATGCTCTTTGTCCTTCTCCTGTCCTGCCAGACACATGAATATGCAGACAAATGTAATAGTAGAGAATTAATCCATTATACTGAGATGAATACGTAATGTTCCTGGCATTAGGTTGGCTCCTAAAGAAAAAAGGGGTGGAGGAGCAATCTGCTTAATTAAACCTTAACTAACAGCTAATATTAGCAATGTCCTGGACACATTCCAGGTATCAAGACTAGAATTCAAGCAATAATTCTTAAATATAAAACTGCAAAGACACCTCTACAACCATCCATTACCGCCTCCCCACCCCCGCCCCCACCCAGGCAGGCATTGCTAATCAATCACAGCATTGTTTCCTACTGAATGCTGGGTAAATAGTAATGAAAGATTCTAGACAGTCACTGCCAAGCATCCAAAGGCTAGCTTTAGGAAGAATATCTATTTACCTTTGCAGCAAATAATATTTCTAATTTTTAACTTCTCCCTGGCCTCATTTCCTCTAAACACACATGATCCTTAGTTATAAACAGGAGTATCTGCAACATGACAGTGATGCTAAGGCGGTAGAAAAGTCAACACCCCCCCCCCCAAAAGATACTATTTACATCTATTATTTATCTATTTCCTCCAATAAGAGTATTCACCCCTGGAAGGAAGGAGAAAGTTTGTAAGACCCAGAAAAGCTAAGGAAACTTACAAGGCTCAGGAAGTACATGGACCTTACCAGATTCATAAAGCCCCTCCTCAATATTACATAAGCAGTAAACAATTGGTAGGAACATACCATTCAATGTCTGCTTCTCCCACTTGGGGTAGCCAGGTCCGTTGCACACTGTACCAGGTTTGATTGGAGGGAGAGAAGTTTATCCCGGGTGCAGGCAGGATCTTGGTCAGCAGTAAGTGCGCCGATAAGGAACATATACACCTGGGAACAGCTTCAGAGAACAGGTTCAGTTTAATAGGGGGACCAAAAGCTATTTAAGCCTTTGTAAAGTAGGGGCTATCGGGGTGAATGTACATCACTGGCCTGGGCCAGGGTGCTGGGAATGACTCATTTGCATGAGGAGGAATTCCAGGTGCTGGAAACGAACATATAAGGGTAAGGGAAGTTTAACCTGCATACCTGCCACGTGATCTCTTCTAATGAGGCAAGAGCTATGTGTGGCAAAACATGCAGGGAGTGGAGTGGGTGGAGCCTGGGGAGGGGTGGAGCTGTTCTCCTCCCGCTGATCTCAGGATGAGATTTCCAGGATTCCGACATGCTTTGACCCTGCTCTTGCTCCAGGCCTGCTTGCTCCCTGGACCCACACTGGCAGAGAAGACTCTCCCATGGAGCGGCCTGTAAGTTAAGCAGGGAGATCCTGGGATTGCAGCTTCTGTAAGTTGTCTCCCTCATGGGTATAGTCTTCCCAGTGATGAAGCTGTCTTCAGGTTAGTCATGCTCTTGTAAGTACCTCTCACTCATGTGTCTGCAAGTAACCCCCCATAAATGCACTGGCTCACCTAGCTAGACTTGTGTATCACTGTTGGTGTTCCAGGTTACAGAATGTGGAGTGAGGACTTGTATAGCTCAGCAGGGTTCAGCAGGACACCAAGAGTGCAGGACAGCATAACTAAAGTCCACACATACTATCTGCTATTACTTTATTGCCTTCTACTTACTTTTATTTGAAATAATGCAATGTGTTACATATATATATATTAATAATTATATATTAATATATATTTATATATAAAATATATTATATATTAATATATTAATATATTTTATATATTATATATATTTTATATATATTAAAATGTAGATACTCGCCGGGTGTGGTGGCGCACGCCTTTAATCCCAGCATTTGGGAGGCAGAAACAGGCAGATTTCTGAGTTCAAGGCCAGCCTGGTCTACAGAGTGAATTCCAGGACAGCCAGGGCTATACAGAGAAACCCTGACTCGAAAAAACAAAAAAACAAAAAAAAAAACCAACCAAACAAACAAAAAATGTAGATACTCATATTCTAATGAGATGGAAGAAAATTAAAACGAAAAACAGATACTATGTTAGTTACCTCTCCTGCTGCTGTGACCAACAACCTCACAAGGAGCTACCTTAAGGGAGGAGTGGTTTATCTTGGGTCAGTCTGAGGGTGCAGCACATCACAACAGGGAGAACATGGGGTCAAGAACACGAGATGGTGGACCATACTGTATGCACAGTCTAGGAGCAGAAATGACTGCTACCACTCAGATTATATTCCCTGTGATTCAGCTCCAGATCTCAGCCCCTAGAATAGTGCCACCTACATAGTAGAGGGGTCTTCTCATTCAAATCAACCCATTCTGCAAACTCCTTTACAGACATAAGTCGGAGGTTTGTTCCCATAGTGGTTCTGAACCTCATCGAGCTGATAGTCAAGGTTAAACATCAGAACTAGTCATCCTAAGGGCATGCCACCCTCTCATCTTTATACTGATGACAGTTGTCTGCCTCCACCTTTGGCAAATTTTGTGTCTTATTTTAGGTGTAGTGTGTGTTATTTGGAGTGGTTTTAAAAAACTTGTTTGCTTCTAATTGCATAAAAATATAATGGAAATATAATTTATTAAGCAATCCCCAGTTTATATATACAAGCTTTTCCCAGTTTTGTTTTGTTTTTTTTTTTCTACTAGATGTGATTATTTCGTATACAAATTGTGTGAACATCATAGATTTCTTCCAATGACACATTCCTGAGGCCAATTGGCAGGCACACTCATCTGCAAATTTTTAAACCTCAAGAGCAAACTGTCAAGGTGCTTTCCAGAAGGTTCTGCTAATTCTACCCTCTGAAGCATCTAATGGGTACACTGCACCACGTGTATTCGGAAACATTGATCATGGCTGTTTTATTGATTACTGATACCGTGCTGATGAAAAAGAAAGCCATGGCTTCAATTTACATGGCTTTGATTCACAAGGAAGGTTCTTGATTGATTTGTTTCTTATGTAACTTTTAAGAACAGGCTTTTGTCTATTTTTTAAAAATTTCTTACTGTTTTTCTTATTGACTCGAAATGCCCTTGCTAGGTTTAATTGCATCCGTGGAACTTGAAGTTATAGAGGCTTCTCAAGTTTTTAAGGTAAAGGCCTCCAAGGTTCTTGTGTGAAGACCTGACTATCCCATACCTCACCTTGATTTGAAAGAGAAACCTGTTGTCTAGAAACGTTTTTATTCCCGTCAAGTTCATCACAGAAGCCGGGCACACATGATGCTCTGTTTTTACCAAGACTTCACCACTTTCTTGCACATGGGTCTCTTCTCAGCTTTCTGCATGAGAACCCAGAATGGCTGTTTAAACAACTGTTAATTGTTCCAATTGCTTTCTGGTATAATCACAAAAACTCTGTGTCCTCAGCATGGTCCGTGTAGCCCTGTCCACACACTGGCCTCTCCCTGACCCCTTCCTGTTTCAGATAATCTGGGGCTCAAGAGGTACATGAGGTTCTCATCCTGTGTGGGCCATGATCCCACTGAGGTCACATATCAGATATGTGCATATCAGATATTTACATTACAATTCATAACAGTAGCACAATTATAGTCATGAAGTAACGACAAAGTAATTTTATGACTGGGGTGACCACAACATGAGGGATTGTATCAAAGTGTTGCACCGTACAGAAGGTTGGGAACCGGTGTCGTAAAGCATCCTTCTCCCAGGGGAGGTTTACACTCTGCCCAGTCGTATATCCTTCCTCCCAACATCTAGTCACTTGGTTTTCTGTACTTTGCACAATTCACAGCTAACATTCTAATGATTATCCGTTGACTATCCACCTTTAAGACCAAAGTGTAGTCTCCAGAGACCCCTTGTGCTATGTGCCAGCGTGTGCCCAGAAGGCCGGATGGGAGGAAATGTCAGGAGAGATGCTGTTGCCTCTCTCCTCTCAGCAGTGCAGTGAGCTCTTCCAGGGCAGAGGGAAGCACCATTGTAGGCTTCAGGGCAGTACCACCTTGTCCAACTTTGTGCCTTCCAGCCACACAGCAGCTGTGGAATGCCTGGGACACAGTGCAGCTAAGGAAACCCTGTCATGATGCTAAGCACCTTCCCAAGAGGTATGCTTTCCTCCCTCCCTTCTCCCTAGGCTAGGCCCAAATTACACTGTATCCACACATGTTGGATGATGAACGAACTATACACACCTCCATGAGAACAATTCTCTTCTCTCAGAATGACCCTTAGCTCTGGACCCATCTGAATTCCACCGAAACCTGGCTGGAAACGCCTCCTTTGAAGCTTTTTTTTATTCAGTACCGACACAAATGAGCTTCTAAAGAATTATAAAATCCTCCTGGCTGGCGTTATTATTGTTGTTGTTTTGATAAAAACAAGTACAACTACCATGTTCTATCCTTTCAAGTGCCTTTATCAGACCTTATTTGAAATTTCTCTTTCCGTTGTTTCGGTTACCAGATGTCGACGACGACGGTCTGAAAATATTAAATGACAGATTTCAGAAATACGCTATTAAAATTTTTTTAAAAAAACTGTACGCCACTCTGAGTAGAATCTCATACTATACCACCTGGGCCATTGATACATCCCATACATCCAAGGTATACATGCTGTACACACTAAACACCCTTGGTTATCAGGTCAATTTTCACAGACTTGCAAGGCTTGTGTTCAAGTAACATTGATTTTTGCAATGATGGCCTCAAACAGCCGAAATCCTGATCCCCATCAGTTTATCCTTGATCCACTCTATGTGGTTCTCGTTCATCATTAGCAGTGTCATCACCTCTTTCCGAACTTACTTTATATAAATATAACATTCAGAGTTCTCAGCAGCTTTACTCAGAAAACGTGGACCCTGCAGGTAGGAGAGGAATATTACATTCCATCTCTGAGATGCTTAACCTCTGTGAGAGGAGCAATCTAGCCAGAGAGCAATCTAGCCAGGGAGATGACGTTTGTTGGGGAAACGGGGTTTAGCTGGTCTTTACAAATGTAGTCTACACCTGTGTGTGTGTCTGTCCAATGATCTCTTTACATCTGAAAGTCGCTCCAAGTTCTTTCCAGCACATGAGTAAATGGGATTTCACTCAAAGGATCCCACAAGTCTTCAGCAAAGTCTAGTTCAGCCGTACTTCACACTTGAACCAAACACATTCATCCTTGATTCTCTCCAAACAAGCAGGGTATCACAGTTGCCTTTGATTCCATGAAGCAAACTCAAAATAGCTACAGTGACTTCTCACACGCCACCACCTGCTAATTCTATTTTCATACTCTGCCTCCCCATCCATCTTCTTCAAATACTGCCACTTCTACCCCTACCTCCACCCGTGCTGTTTCCTATGGATCTTTACAAGTGGCCTTCTTCATCGACTGTTCTTTCAGTCTTCGACAGACAGCCGAGGAGAGCCAATTTCCTTATGGCATTTTCTTCTCCTGAAACTCCCTCAGTCACTTCCTTTCTATATTAACTTAAATATGGAGGCAAAGGGTAGAAAAGCTGAGTAAATCTTAATTGAAGAGATTTATCTAGTGCTAACAATCAGTGAATTTTAACTTTTAGTCCCCTGAGAATTAATATGTCAAACATATTTTCAAAGGACATAAAAGCTTGAACATCATCCTCAGACAGGGCTTGGCCTGGTCTGGCACACAAGCATAGCAGCTTCATGTCACACCAAGTTCCTCACTCTCTGGGCTTCACAGGGACCATCCTTCTGCTGCTCGCTCAGCTTCATGTCACCACCCTGCTCTTCCTAAAAAAACGCGATTTCCTAGAGAAGCCGCCCGTGACCTATACAACACAGCACGCCCGCTTGGCATTGTGCGCATGCTCGCTGCCATGTGCGTCTCCTTCACACTTTGATTGGATTAGCCGTTCTTTGGTTCTTTGTTCATTCAATCGTGTTTGTCTTCGCAATCAGTCTAAAAACTCCCCAAAGACAGGATCTGTGTTTACTTTGTTCAGTATTTTCTATTTCTAGTGCCTGGGATCCAACTTCACATGTAGGCATTCAGTAAGGACTTGGCAGACGAATGTGGTCTGCAACAGATGTTAAAAGAATTCTATGACTTCAGTGTCTTTCTTCTTAAATGTAAGCATGCTCAGGACAAAAGCTCAGTAATTCTAATCCTAGAGAAGGGGGAAAATAAGTGGGGTAATGCCTTTTGGGGACAAAAATCACAAATTAGCCTATTTTATTCATATGCGTATTTACTAAAAGTCTGGGTAAAATACTTATAATCAGTTACATAGCGTTCCCCCAAAACAACTGAAAACTTTTTTATTAAACGATTGATTTCATGGGCTTTGGTTTTAAAAAGAATACTTCATTTTTACCAATGAATAAATGGGTGTCAATATTTAAAACTTCTCAAATGTAGGAAGTAACCTGTTATAGAAAGCAAGGAAAGACACTCTCTTTTAGTTTGTAAAAACTGGTTTATTTACAATTTGGTATTTAAAAACTATCTGAAAATGTTTATAATATAAATATATATATATATATATATATATATATATATATATATATATATATCCCTGGAAAGTAATCTATATTAACTTAAATATGGAGGCAAAGGGTAGAAAACCTGAGTAAATCTTAATTGAAGAGATTTATCTACTGTTAGTAATCAGTGAATTTTAATTTTTAGTCCCCTGAGAATTAATGTGTCAAAAATATTTTTATACACTCAAGTGTAAGAAAGGGGGAAAAAAGTTTAAGACCACAGGAAAAAATGAACAGAGCTACTGTGACTTGCCCCACAAATGACCCCATGCCTCGCTTCTGCAAATTAAGGGGTATGTGTGCAGCTGCATCTAAATTCACAGGTAAAGAGGCTAAAATGTTCTAGTCTTCAATATTTCTGTAGTTTCTCAATTGAAAAGATATTCTCAGAAATTGGTAGCTAGACAAGCTCCCTTCTTTCTAGTCTTCTCCCTCTGTTTTTACAAATTCTCTTTGTTATCATTCATTTTCTTCAGGCTCAGAGGAGTGTGTGAGGATGAAGGATGCTCCTGTCACACCATGCAATCTGCAGGTAGTTTTCTCCCATTTGTAGGGAGAGATGCTCCCGTACTCTGCCAAACACAATACAATTGCATCTCTGCGAGTCCTTACCACAGCTAACGCTACAGAACCTCCTCTCAGTCTTGATTTACTAAACTTCCCTGAGATGCAGGGGGAAAAAATGCCATTCCTGTCTCCCTCACAATTTCTAAGGATGCAACCACAGCCGATCCATTAAGTCAAAGGGAAACCAAATAAACCAACCACTTTGGATGAAGACACAATTCTCCCATGTATACACAGCACAGTAGTCAAATTTTCTTTGGGGGGGAACTTATGTACCACTGGTGACAAGTGTTTATTTGTGTTAAGTCTGAAGGAAAAGAGGTGTAATTTAAACTAGAAGAAACAAACGAGACGAAGCAAAGCCACAGATACTCGTGGTTTCCGGTCTCTTCTAAAGTCCTTTCGGAAACAGAACAGCAAGTGAAGCCCTCCCTTCTCGGAAAGACCCAAGTCAGCACTAACAAGGGACATTCTCTAAGGCTGGTTTGAAAGCAGCTCTAAAGTCCCTTATTTCTGAATACTTATTTATATACTTGCTGATTCCAAAAGGCAACCAGTTCTAGAGACTCAAAGAGAATATAGCCTTAATTGACTTAAGAACAAACTTGGATTTGGTAAGAGGAGTGGCAACTGGTCTTTCCTGAGTCACCTTTTCATATACATCGTGTTCATTGGTTTTGCTGTCCTTTGGTTGATTCTGTGGTTGACTGATTCTGTGTGTTGTGCTTTTACACTGGATGTGGAGTAAGCAGCCATTATTATGTCCCTGCAATGTCTGATGTACTTATTACCTTGCTTGTTGTCATCGGTTCATGTTAAGTGAGTTAACTCAACACATCCTGAGTTAGTCACAGCTCACAAGCCTTATTTCCTGACCCAACCATGTCAGGAGACACCAAAACCCCAAAATGTGAACCATGGAGAACACCAACGATAAAAGTAGTGAAAGCATGCGTTTCTGAAAGGCAGGCCCGAGAACATCTTCAGATAACTGACCTGACATGTACACAGGGAAGAATGAGGAATATCAGGGAAGACCTGAGTGAGCTCCCCTCAAGCCTGAAGGATCAAAGAATTTGAAGCTCTAGAATGGTATGGGATGTAACAGATACCATATAAAGAAAAACTAACAGGAAGTTACCAAAGAGAAATAGAATTATCTCAAGAGCTCTGATTTAGTAGGGGGTTTCTTCCTAAAACCTCATAAAAAAAACAAAAACAAAAACAAAAAAAAAAACAAAACTCAGAATCTGCGTATTTATAGTGAAGAAACAATGGACGGTTTTATCATCTCAAGGTACTTGACGTGCTAAAGTCTCCCCAGGTTTAGCAAACCAGGAATAATCATACCAGAAACAGGGTGAGATTATAGTTAGAAAAGGGGTGAGAAGTAAGGTAGGACATTAAAATTTTATTCTGAAATTATCTCTGGCCACAACAATAAAATTTAACAAATATTCACTAAACAGTCTTACTTCTGCCTCCGGCTGTACAATGCATACAGTATCATAGAACTGGCCACTAGGATTCAAACCCCACTAGAACACTTTACATGTTAAGTGGCGACAGCAGCATCTCACGGAAATCTGTACATACATATATACACAGTCCACATTCAACCGTTTCACATATTTTCAGTACATACAGTTGCAGCATTAATACAGTCACGTGTCTAAGGTGTTGCTCGATTAAAAACCCAAGCCCCCGCCTAGACAAACTGCAGCAGTTGAGCCTGATATAATTACAATGTATCGTATATATGTCCATAGCAGAGAGATGTACAAGCCCCTAAAAACAGAGAGTCCACAAATACTTTTGTTTTTTTTTAAATGCTCCCACAGCATTATGTTGGGCAATATTAAAACCTTTACCAACCAAATCAGTTGATTTTTTTTTTATTATTTAAAAAAAAAAAATCTGCTTACCAGAAATAGTCTTGATGAAAAAAATTACAAAAATGAATGTTCTCTTTAAAATAATTCACTCTTTTAAGATTCCAATATGGCCCAATGCTACTGATGCCTAAAGTGGTTTTCCAACATTCTGATGGAGTCACCTGACAGGGCTCCACACCACCCAGTAAGTTTAAAAGTGGCTTAAATGCCATGCACCCAAATTGTAAAAATCCCTGGCCATCCTCACTAGAGCCAGGCACATAAAAAAAGGAATGCACTTTGGTTCATACCAAATGCCCTGGGATTAATCATACTATAAAATTAAATGGTTTGAGGTAAATTTTTACAAATACAGTTGATTTTGTCTAGTGTTAGCATAACAAAAAAAAAAAGTATCGTTTAAAAAATCAGTCTGATGTTAAGATACAACAAAGACCATCTTTAACCTCTTAAACGTGGGAATTCCTGGTGTAGCTAACCAATAGTTATCTTGCTCAGCGCCCAATGATGATTCACGCCTTATGGTTTCTATTAAGGCCTAGAAATCTAGATATTTAAGACAGATGTTATCTTTGCAGAGGTGGTCTCCATCTTTACCACCCCTCGTTCAAAGAGTTAAAGAGGCCAGAAAATGCATGCCCCGTAACATGGCATTCGGAACAAAAGGCACATTATTAACACTAAGGGCACAAGCTCTCCTCTACGATGTTAATCTACACTGCCTCGCATCCCTCCGTGTTCCACAGTTGTGCTAAGAACACTCTAGTAGTGCAAGAAACAGAGCCAAGTGAGACTGCAACCAACGACGAGACGACACTGTGCTATTCCTAAATCTGAAAACAGCTCAGACATCCCCAGACAACAGTAACCTGTGAGACCAAGGATGGTTTCCAAGCCAACTCCTAGTAGCCTATCAGAGCCCTTTATTTAGGTTAAAATGATGAAGAGGCAACAGCTTCATTTTAGACACAATAATTAAATAGGATTTTCCTCAAAGCAGCGGTATCAGTAAATGCTGAAACGGTTTTTATGAATAAAGGAAATTTCATTGTAGTTGGGAAAAAGAGAAGGAACAGAAAAAGCCTCGCAGCACATGATAGTTGGTTTTAAAGTTTCCGGTTCCATGTATGGGGAAAGCTCATCACAAATATTCTGCTGGCATTTACAAAGAACCAATTTTGTGTGGTGGGGGGGGGAAGACAAGCCATCTCAGTCCAGTTCTAAACCGTTGCAAGGATAGTGACACTCTAGGGGAGTTAGTGACGTCAGGCTAAGGCTCAGGCTCCCGCGGCAACCAAGTGAAAACAGAGGAAAGGGGCCCTGGAAAGGGAAATAGCTTCCATTTTAAAAAAAATTTATTTTAACGACCTAAAGACAAGAATTATCGCTAAGAGTCTCATAGCTTCACAAAGTCCCCAGACCAAACTTTTTATACTTCTTATGCCTTTAAGCCAAGTTTTAAAAAATAAATACAGTTTTTAAGCCCTCTAAGCCACTGGTTGGGGGGGACTGTCACATGAGCATTAGTATGTAACTGACATATTATTGCACTTCACAGATTACACAGAACTGTGTATAGTATGCTAAAGAATTGGACTCAGGGAAAATAAGCTTTACTTGCTAAGTACAGGGGTGCAAATTAATTTAGCAATGACATCCTTAAATAGTAAAGCAAACAGCGATAGTACTAACTTATTAATAAGCTAATCTTATTACTGATTTTTGGCAAATATTTGAAACAATTCCTGAGCATTATTCTTTTCCACCATCAACTGGCAAAGTCTCAAGATAAAAAAAAAATGTTTTATTCAAAATGACACTTTCTATTTGTTTTTTTTTTCTTTTTCTTTTTTTCTTTTCTTTTCTTTTTTTTTTTTTAAGTAAGAGAAAACATAGAATTAAAAAAACAAAACAAAACAAAACAAAAACATAACCGGAAACTCTTCTTGGCCTCATTGGGGACCATGCTTTAAGTACTTGTAAATCGATTTACAGGCAATACAATAATATCTGTGCATATAAAAGATTATTTATCCTAATTTTTACTATCCAAAACCTATTGTCCAAACAGGCAGAAATCTTTCTCTATTAAATTGCACATACTAAAAAAATTCTTTCCACGTGCCTTGAAATTGATATATATCACCATTCATACATTAGTGATAAAATACTGAAATTTTCACTGTGAAAATAATTATTATTCAGAGAAGAAAATATTCTTTTACCTAACTCTCAGTTACTCTCTCAGGTAAAGCGTCATTCCTCACAAAAACACTCAGTGCGATACAAAAGAAAATCAACTAAACAGAGGAATTGTTTTGTTCTCCCCCTGTGGCTCTTCTAGTGAATCAGAGAATAAGTCAGACCATTTAACTTGGCGTGGAAATTTCTCCTCCCTTTTCAACCCCTTTTCTTTCTAACGAAAGAGTTGATGCTTCCCCAGGCTAAGGGAACCCCTGCAGCACCGGCAGTTCGAGCTGACTCCAGTCGGTAGGCTAAATCTTCTTTGGAACTATGGAAATCCCCACCTTAGGTAGCTAGGCCGCTGTTCTTTTGGAAAACTGTAGACATAATGGCAGCTGAAATGTCTCTGTTAGCAGTCTGGGATGGACAGCTGAAGGAAAAAAGACAAACTAAACGCAGGCAACAGGTGTGTGTGTGGTAGAAGAGAAATGATCAAGAGAAAAGGTAGCAGGGAACATGGGGGAGGTCCTTAAAATTAGGTGCAAAAGCAATTCTGTAACCAGAAGGCTTCCTGATCATGACAGCCCCGCCATCATCCCAGAGCCTGGGAAGGAATTCACACATCTCCATTTCCACTTATCCACTAAATGCTGCTCGGTGGCTTAAGGACGTCAGAATGTTAAGTGGGCAGTTAAAAAGCGGGCAATCCTATTTTGTAATCATTTGAACAGACGGTGAGGAAAAAAAAAAAAAAAGAAAGAAAGAAAGAAAGAAAGAAAGAAAGAAAGAAAATCTCGAAAGTGCAGTTTTCCTTAGAGATTTTTCACCCCGACCCTCCCCCCTTCTTCCTCCTCCACTCTGACCCAGATTAATTTATGGAAAATGGAAACAAGGTGAGCTGCTTCCGTGTGAACCTGGAGCTTGGAGAGAGGAGGGCCTCTGGGGACCACCTCCCTGGGGAGTAGGGACGAACCATGAAAACAGAGTGAATGTGTTTGACCAATCTGTAAATGTGTGGCAGTCATGAAGAATCAATGGCCTGCCACCGATGTGATTACTCTGCCACACTAATTACAGTAAGGCTCACCGTTCATTTAGAACACAAGGAAGAAAAACAAAACCAAAAAAAACCCAAAAAAACAAAACAGTTTCAGAAAGTATAAAAACTTAAAGCATTGTCCCCGTGTATTTTATAAAAACAAAACAGTCTTACATCAAGTGCTGAAAAGATACAAATGAGTCGAGTTATTGAGCAAATAAAAACAGGTCTGAGCTACACTTTTTCAACCCAGTAAGGCTCAGCTATGACGCGGTTTTTCAGATTGCCAGCATCAGGGGACTGGAGCTCACTCAGCTAACGAGTTTCGGCAACACTGTCCTCTGCTGAATATTCCCATTGGCATCTGTCATCTGTGCCAAATTAGTCCTCAGCTTGGAAGCTGAGCTGGAAGGTGGAGGTAACTTGGAAATGGAGGTGATAGCACCAGTACTCTCTGTGACCCTCTTCACCGCTGTCTTCTCCCCGGTTGGAGGCTTTGGCAAGCGCCTCCGAAGCCACGGGTGCCGCAAAGCCTGGCCCGGGGTCATGCGGACTGCGGGATCCCACTCCAAACACTGTTTTAAGAAGTCAAGGAAAAGAGGATCATCACACCCCTTCAGTGCGTTCCCCCACTCTCTGCTCTCTGGCGGACCCCTCAGTTTCCCTCTCCGGGATCGGCCTCCATTGAGGACCACAGAGCCATCTGAAAGAGTCGTAACAGTGCAGTATCGGGGGTAACCCTTGGAGCTCACGAAATTTTTGGCTCGTTTGGAAGCATCCAGGAGTTTTTGAGACGGCATGCCCAAAAGCTCGATCATACAAGCCAGCTGGTCCCCTTCATCCTCCCCAGGCAAGAGGGGATAACCTGTCAGGAGCTCCGCGAGGATGCAACCCAGGCTCCACATGTCAATGGGCATGCCATACCTGGCTCCAAGGATCACTTCCGGAGCCCGGTAAAAGCGTGACTGGATGTACGTGTAGACGCGCTGGTGCTCATAACAACTGGAGCCAAAGTCAATCACTTTAATACTGCTTCGACCCTGCTGCTTTAACAAAATGTTCTCGGGCTTAAGGTCACAGTGGATTATTCTGTTCTTGTGCAAAGCATCCAAACATTGCAGAATCGAGTGGGCAAACTTGCGCACCAGAGGCAGGCTGAAGCCCTGGAATTTATTCTTCTTGATGAGCTCGTAGAGGTTCATGCTCAACAACTCAAACGTCATGCAGATGTGGTTTCGGAAGGTGAAGTTCTCCAGCATGTGGATGACGTTCATGGTGTTGTCCTTGTCCTGCTTTCGTAGGTGTTCCAAGATCCGGATCTCCTCAGCTGCCTGCCGGTGGAAGCGCTTCTCGTTCCGCACCATCTTCAGGGCCACGTGCTGGTGGACTTTGTGGTCATAGGCTTTGACCACCTGCCCAAAGCTCCCCTTCCCAATGACCTTGAGGACCTCGTACCTGTAAGCCACATGATCATGGGGCACCTGCACGTATGATCCCTGGTCATCGTCATAACCGCCATTGTTGGGTCCACCGGTCATGCCTTGGCGTTTCTTTGCATTTGGACCCAGGAAGTATATTTCAGGGTAGCTAAAAATCTCATGGTGTTCGAAGGCTGTGAGTTTTTGCATGTATTGCTTCATCGCTTGTTCGGGTGTCATGGGGCTGGCTTTTACCTTCCCCATGCTTTCCATGGACTTCAGAGAGGTGGAACTCCCCTGCCGTCTGTGAATGCTCTCCAGCTGCCGCTCTGGCACCACAGGCAAGCCCGTCTTGCCCACCGTAGTAAGCCCATTGGGTTGCGTTGTGAGCACTGTCCTTTTGTTACTGTTATCCTCAAACAGCTGCTGAACCTGGATCTGTCCGTGGCTGTGGCTGCTGAGGTGGAGGTGGTCATTCATGGTGTGCTTACCGCCGCCAATCTGGAATGCAGACAAGAAGCGTAAACAGAAAGGAAGGGCCCCGGTCTCTACAAGGATGATTTTTGGAAAGGTTCCCATTAACCCAGTCCCATCTTTACAAACAGCCACAACCGGTTTTACTAAATGGAAAGCAATGTGTCCCTAAGCTGTCCCATGAACATACACCAGCAGAGAGAACGACTAGGCTGGTTATAGGCAAGACAGTGGGGAAAAAAACAAAACAAAACAGTAGACTGGGCAGGGTTAGGATACATAAGACAGCCCTGGGAGTGGCACCCCTACGTAGCCAGGTCCTTGGAGTAAGTTTTCTGGTTTGGGATTTCCTTCAAGCAGCCAGCTGGTGGATTCTTACTTGAGACCTCAAAGAATCAACTTGTCACCATAATCTACCTCACTCATTCAACCAGTATTAGTAAGGATCAAGCGCTCATGTTACCATCCTGTACCTACTGTTTAATAACAGGCCTGGCACACGGTGGGTGTTTTGAGCCATATCTATCTGGAAATGAAACAGGTAACGCACAAACAAGTGCCATCTACCCTGCTGCCCACACCCAGTCCACCGTGTCTTACACACTCCATTTAGGCATTCTTTATTTACACGAGGATGGGGAATCACATTTGTCCAGTGGTGCCTTACGTGTCTAGGCCTCCTCCCAAAACACGCCGTGTTTCCTTCTTCCCTGGAAGTTATAATTGACCTGGGAGAACACACATAGCAACAAACAAAATATGCTTCTATTGACAGTCTCATGTAGATATGTGTGCCCTGTTTACTCTTGCGAACACTCAACCTGTTGTTTAGTTTCTGGGTGTTGGTGACTTTATAATCAGTTAAGGTCATTTTGTCCAACAAATTGAGCAACTGCCAATCAGTTTGGGGCCTCTGGTCCACTGCGGCTCAGTACCCATGCATGGATTTCTACAGGCTGTTGAGACTGCCACCGTCAAAGGATCTAGAATCACCTAAGAGACAAACCTCTGTGCATGTCCCTTAAATAGCTTCTAGATTGAGTTAACTGAAGTGGGAAGATCCAACATATATATATGTGTATGTGTATTATGTGTATGTATATATGTATATACATATACACATATACACATGCATATATATGTATGTGGTCGCACTTTTCCATGGCCTGGGGTTTGACCATATAAGCACAGTAATTCAAACACTATCATGCTCTTCTCTCCACTTCCTGCCTGCAGAAACAGTGTGACCCAGCTGCCTCAGGTTCCTGTTACTATGCGCCGCCATCACTGCCCTGACAGTATAGCCCTTCTTAAATTGCAGCCCAAATAAACTCTTCCTCCTTTAAATTGGTTCTTGACAGGTATTTGCTCACAGCAAAGAAAACAGTAACGAATACAAAATACAAAGTAGCAATTTCTGGTACACATGCCATCCCGGAATAGTCTCATCTAAACAAAACTTGACAAGGCAAAGGAAGAGACCTCCTTTTCCTATCCTGAGTCGGCTTGGGATTTCCTTCAAGCAGCCTGCTGGTGGATTCTTACTTGAGACCTCAAAGAATCAACTTGTCACCATAATCTACCTCACTCATTCAACCAGTATTAGTAAGGGACAAGTGACAAAGTGCTGGGAATCCTGCCCATTGGGAATTTACAGTAAATGAGTTCTATATTTCCTCGGTGCTAAGTCCTCTGTTTTGCGTTATTCATATTTCTGAAAGAACAGGCGTACACTGTAGGGTAGCATGGTAATTCAAGAAACGGTTTGGGAGCAGCTGGATTATAAAATGAAATCCCAACCTTCCACACTAGCAGGCCATGGTCTTCTTTCTCTTTTGAACTGACAAACAGCAAGCATAATGACCATCTATGGAGTGAGACTCTTTGCTTACTTCTAAAACAGAAGAAGGAAGCCAGTACTTGGGACTACGCCTTTACCGAATCAAGAATTTTATTTCCCAGAGAGACTTTCAGCAGATTTCCTGGATCAAACCCATCAATGATTCTCCACGTGAGGTGACTTTCTGTTCTACTAAGGGAGTTGGTATCTTTTTCAACTTCAAAAGCAAGGTAGTCCATAAAACACATCAGAAAAGCTTTGAACACATAATAAAGGTAATACAAACTTGTTTGTCCTTTCCTTCGCTTTCCCAGGTTTTGAAGACTTCAGAGTTAGCCGAGAACTTGCTTGCAAATGCTAGCCTTGTGGGCTAGGGAAAACCACTGCTTCCAACCTCCTGCCTCTAAAGTGCTAGGTGCTGCCTTGCTCCACTGTGCCCAGTCTGTGCACTGTTTTCCTTTAAAAGCTCCATTCATCTCGGAGTCCTCATTCCTCTGTAGTCTTTAAAGCACCAGGAATAAAAAGGACTCAAGGTTTAAAGTCTGTGTCCTCAGGGCCAGAGGGAGATTACTTCAGATCTGTGCCTGCATCATCCAGATCTATGCTAGACAACTCACGAAGCACATTAAGGGTAAAATCAACCTTGGGAGTTTAAGGATTCCTAAAATGCTAGCACCATAACACTTCTTGAGCATGGAGAATTCACTCTGGTTTAGGTTATTATAATTAATTTTTGTATAATCCAAAAAAAAAAAAATTCTTTCAAATATTTTAGTGGCCAGAAGTAAAGAAGTTGCCCATACGTTGGTCCACCATCTCTCTCGCCAGCTGCCTTCTCTTGGCATTCTTTTGCAGGATCCATGTCCCCTTGCTGACAGGTGGGTCCAGACTTCCATTCTCTTGCTTTTCCACTCCTATAATGTCCTAGCCAACGCTGAGCACAGCTGCGACGTCAGGAGCGCCCCTCATTGGCTGGAGCCTACCCTGTCTCTTGCAGACACGCCTATCTGTGCCTCCTGGACTCAAGCCCCTTCTGCTGGGCTACTAATGAGTTTTCACTCCCACAGGCAACTCAAACAAACTCTTAACTCTTCTTTATAAAGCCAAATGTTTTGTTATCATAATCTTCAACTTTAAAACAAACAAATAAACACCAACGATGAAAGTTAAAAAATAAAAACAAAAAACAAAAACAAACCTTTCTCTTTCCAAATAGTCAATCTGGCAGAATACCTGGGAGTCCCTGACAGTGTATACCTGGGAAACCCTCTCAGGATCTGCACTCTTCCCAAACTACCATGAAGCCTCCTGTGTCCAGCCCTGCATGCCCTTTCTAAGAGCTACATGTTGCCATATTACTGCTTGTTTTCACTGGGACAACTGAGGAGGATATGCAGGCAGAGGTAGACCCAGACCAGCCCTGCTTCATAGCCTAAACTCTTCAAATCTTTCTCCACAGTGTCTCTAGACTTGGCATGTACACACTGTCTGTCTGAGGCTGTTCTTGCTTATGGCCCATGGCTACATGCCGCCACCACAGCCAACGCATGCAGTAAGAAGACATCTGGCCTGAACCCCTCCAGTCTGATCTATCCATCTCAGAGGAACAAGGCTGAACTCCCAAGACCCAGACATCCTGTGCCTTTTCACACCGTCTCTTGTGGGCTCTCTAAAGAGCCCAGAGATTGTCACACATGAAGTGAATGCAGCTCCCGCAGTCACTCTGTAACTCTGGGCTATTGACTTAATCTCTCTGAACTGCAGTGTCCTTGTGTGTGAAAAGGTCCCAAGCTGCCTCATTAGGGCTATTAGGGGGATTAAAGAGGTTGCATGTGGAAAGTGCTTGGTAGAGGACTGAGCAGGTGACAGTTATGACCTCTGTCCTTTTCAGATGCTGCTTTCAGACACTGGTTTGAATCGCCTTCTTTCTACTGTTCAGATGATAAACTCCTACCCATTCTTCAAAGCCCATAACTCTCATATCCTCTATTAAATCTAGCTCCCCCTCCCCCAGTGTGCTCACTGCTTCATTTCACTCTGGTTTGACAAAAATTGCACCCATCTATCTGGCTGCTGAGAAATTACAGGGAGAGAGTCACCTCTTATTTTTCTTAAGTCCTCAACAACATAAACTCAGGTACACAGTGGGAATTTAACGAGTATCTCCTGACTAGAAGCACACACATCAAGAAATGTCTCTTGGAGTCATTCTTTCGTGATGGATGGTGTTTGCATCTTCAAAAGAAAACATGAAATCAACACTGAGGGAGTTGGGAAATATCCCAAGAGGCTCAAGTCACAAGATCTTGCTGGGCCTCCGAGGCAAAGGACAGCTGGTTAAAAAGTACCTGAGGCAGACATCTTAACAACACCCAAGAGCCTTAAACATTCCAGGAGTTAAAGTATATTTACTTGACGGTTCCAGTAAGAAGACTTTTGGGCAGGAACCTGAAATCACAACCAAAATCAAATGCACAAAACTGACACATGAGGAGTTTGGAGGAGGGGCACCCAGAAAGGCCAGATATGCCAGGACCAGATCATAAACACAAGGATACTGAAAACTCTTCCCTCTCACATCAGCCCCTTGAAGTCAGTGACCTTGTGTTGGCCCTATTCGCTAAGGTAGCACACTATGTCACATTTAAGAATACAAGCTGAAACCAAGGTAATGGTTTAACTCTCCACAAATGCATGCATTAAAGTGGAGAGACCCATAAAAGCCCTCCTCGGAACACACAATATTTTAGTACTGAAAATTCTATCAGACAACAGGCTAAGAAGTCTGGCACTTTATCATTCTCTTGCGATACCAAAATGGCAAGCAACAGATGCTTCTCATGTTAAGACTTCTGGGTGTTTTAAAGCCTCCCCAAATCATCTTAGAAATGTTGTGTGGTGTTATGGGAATAAAATAGTGGAGTTGAAAAAAAATCATTGATGAGTAATTTAAACACTAAAAGTTATAAAGATATATACCAATATCTTCGAATTTATAGAAATGAAAAGATTTCAAATATTTTATCATCTCCCATATATTATTTTTTTTTTTTTTTAAAAGTCAATGAGAATCAAGATACTTACTGTTTTTTCTTTTAGGACAAGCTAACCTAAACTAAATTGCTATGGTATACAATAAAAGTCATACAAAAAAATAGAAAGCAAACTACCATGGAAAATTCCAAAGTTCATAATCCTGTCACGTGTTTAAGGGGGAAGATGGGCCTGTTCCATTCATTTTTCTTACTAACCTTTCTCCCTCAGTCATTCCTCCACAGTTCCTCCAAGGTGTAGTTGCTCCGGAAACAAACACATAAACACTTCTGAAATTATGGAAGACCTGGGGCTCTAAATCTGCAAAGGTTCTAGTATTTATAATAAAGCTAATACTGGTTCCCAGAACTAGCAGTCCCACGTGGTACATTAATGAAGACTCGGAGGGTGTGTGACTCCGTAATACATATTTGAGTTGTCTACGGACTCCTGACAGCTCAGTTAACCTGTGAAGTCTGCATCCTCAGGTAACACACAAAGAAGCCAGATAAACTCTGTGCTTCTTAATGACCCTGAGCTGGGAAGCCTGTCATGTTACACAAACCAAGTCAAAACTAATCACATTTGAAGCACAAAGCTTCACTTTCAAAGCGGAGCATCCAAGGATGCAGAGCAACTGAAATTCACCCTTCAGTTAAAAACAGCCACGTCACACACAGGCTACAGCACAGCATAGGCATCTATCCCGAAATCACCTTTATGTCTTTTCCTTTCTATTGCCACACAGGCTGTTGAGCTAGTGGCAACTTTTCCTTCTCCCAGTCCCATGACATATTTCAATCGCAAAGACATTCTGATCGGGTAAAGGCCATCCTTACAAAAATTGAGAATCAGATGCAAACTAAGTTATTTCTTTTCCAGTTCACAATATGTAACATGATCACACCAACACATTGGGGTTGCGGGGGATGGACGCTGTATTTTCCAAACTGTCAGATGATTCTAAACCAGCCAAAACCACACACACACACACACACACACACACACACACACACACACATACACACACACACACACAATCCAAACTTCTAAAACCAATGGTGGTTCTTTCTAGGATGCCCTTGTGGCAATAACGTCCCTACTACCTGCAGGATCTTTTCCCAGCAACAGTACGATCCAGATGAGTTAATCCCTGCGTAATGAATCCCCAGCCCCTAAGATAGACTAACCGAGAAAAACAGAAAGAGTAACAAAACATGTCTATGAAATTGTCTACCTCTCTTGTATGTCTCCAGCACAACTAAAGTCTGTCTTCTTCACCTCTCCTGTGATAAACAAGTTTCAGTCGCACACGACCCCCCAGAGACGCTCCCTGCAGGCCACAAACCACTGGTGGGTGCTTTCAAGCAACTTACACTTGGCAACAAAATCCTCTGTCCTGCAAGCAACCTCACACAGAAACCATCCTAGGTTGCTCACACTCCCAGAGAGCCTTTGGGAAAGAGACCTTTGAAACCATCACCTTCTGCAGGGGCACACCTCTTCTAGGCTCATGGTTACCATCCAAAGGCCATCGCTGGGAGCTGAGGAAAGGTACATGCTTAAGTCGAATCCAGCAGCCCTGCAGCCAGCAGTCCCAGGCTCCGCTCTCCTTCTCCTCAGGGCCTCAAGGGACCACAGCCCTTGTCAGGTGCCCTTCCCCTGCCACCTACAAAGCAAAGCTGCCCCTTTCCTTCTGAGCAATATCCACGCTGAGAATCCTACAGGAGTGGATTGTTTTGTTTTGACTACTGCTCTAGTTCTTATTTTTGTTAACGTTAATTACAATTTCTGCTGTGCCCAAACCTGTAGCTCTCATAAAACATGCTTACACACGCGGGGGACAATTGGCGGGTGCTCCCTGCTGGCTGGAGCCAGGCCTCAGAGGCTCTTTGGGGGATCGATTTTCCGGGCAGGGTAGCCTAGCTGTCCCCTAACACATACGTTTCTATAAATATCCACTACCCCTGGGGTTGGGAGTAGATGTTTACCGGGTCGGGGGAAGGGAGCTCTAGGAAGCAGAGATGAAAAAAGGGGGAAGAGGACGCAAAGAGGAAGTTCCCAGGAAAAGGGGCTCTGGGGTGGGCGAGCTCCAGAGGGAAGCGAGGGGCCCACGCCACGAATCTCCTTTGTGGCAGCAGCTCGGGGCTCGCCCAAGTTGCAGAGGGCGGCGTCGAGGACAGGCCCCTGCCAGGGGCGTGGAGATTCGGCCCTCTCTTCCCACAGTCGGAACCCAACGAGCCAGGGGTCTGCCTGGCACCCTCCCGAAGCCAGGTCTCACCGTGTGGGCTGTAGTGGCAGCGTTGCTGGCCCGGAGAGGCGGCAGGGCGATGGGGGAGGGCGGGCCGGTCCCCACTCCGCTTCGGGGAGCCCCCGCGCCGATCCCCGGGGAAGCCTGAAGCTGGCGAACGGCGGTGTCCCCTCCTCGGCCTGGGAGCCACGCGCGGGAGGAGACAAAAGAGGGTCAGGGTGGGGAAAAGAGAGCCACCCAGGACCCCCGCCCCCGCCCCGATGGGCAGCGAACCCCCTCTTCCACTGGAAGGAGACACTCGGCCCCGGGAAAAGCCGGCGGCGTGAGAGAAACGAGGGGGGTCGGGACGCGGCTCCCCGGCGCGCACCCGCCAGCTGCAAAGTTAAGTTCGCGACCCGGCGGGGAGCAGCGCCGGGCCGGAGCTCCGGAGCCCACGTCGCCCGGCCGGGGGAGGGGAGGGCGAGCCACCGAGAGGGCGCAGCGGCGGGGTCGCGCTCCGGATACCTCTCGCTCAACCCGCCGGGTTCAGGGATCCCCCGGGGCACCAACGTGCACAACCCGCGCCCCGCGTCGCCTACAGAGTCCCGGGGCCCTTACCGGTCGGGTAGGCGGCGGGAGCGGCGGCCGAAGGTTTCCTGGTTAACATGGCCGCGGGAGAGGAACGTGCATGGCAGTGCTGCCCTCGCCGCCGGTCCCGCCGCTACGCCTCGCCGCCGCCGCCGCCTCCTGGTCGCCCCTCACGCGGGTCCCCCGCGCCTGGTCGCCGCCTCGCTCCCGCTACAGCCAGACACACGCAGTCCGCTGCATCCCCTCGGCCCGGACCCGCCGCCGCGAGCCCCCCGCTCTCCTCCTCGCCGCCGCCGTCCCCCTCGTCCTCGGGCGGCTGCTGGACCCCCCGGCCCGTGCACATGCCTCGCCCTCCCCCTGCCGCACCGCTGGCCTCCCCGATTCCCTCACATCGGGGCCGCGGGGGAGCGGGCTGCGGCCGCCGGGACCCACACGCTCGGGAGTCTCCTCCCGGGCCCGCGCGCGTCCGCGCACACTCGCACACACGCTCGCCCCCGCGGCTCGCGCTCGACAAGGCCGGCCCCGCCCCCCCAGCCGAGGCCCCGCCCCGGACTCCCCCGGCCCCAGCCACACAGGCTGGCGGCCACCCCACCCCCACCCGCCACCCCGGGAGTCCCACCCCCTCCGATCTTCCGCAGAGCCGCCCTCCGCTCCCAGGAAAACTGCGGCTCCGGCTCCCTCTGCGCCTCCCCTGCGGCCATCTGCCCTCTCCCCGGGTCCCCCCCTCTCGCCCCTGCGACGCCCCTCCCGGCACTACCGCGCAACCTACCGCGGCCGGCCTCCTCCCGAAATTGCTGCAGAGACCCCTCCTTCTCCCATCACGCCCCTAAACACCTCTCCTAATGGCTGCTCCCAGACAATACTGCCGCCCCCCACCCCCGGCCCCTGTCCCCTGTCCCGGTGGCCCAGCCAGCCCCTCTCCCCAATTTATCATGGAGAGAACTTAGTTGTGTGAGGGTCACCTCGGAAAGTCAGGCCCCGAGGAGGGACTGCGGCTGAGCCTGGTGACCCAAGCATGGACGAAGGAAGGGGCTGCCCTTCCACCTCCATCTCGGCCACGCACGCCCTCCCTGATTCACTGACACCGAGTGACCGCTGCCCTCCAGTCTCTAGGACAAGGGGAGGCAGACAGGCGCCTGTGGACCGCAGCTGAGGTAGCAGTTGGCTGTGGGTTGCTAGGCAAAAATAAACATCAGAGACACCTCCCATTTCCTTACAACTCCAAGCCTTTCCCCAAGCACGGCCGCGGAGACAGACACACCTTCCTTTCAGCTCCCTGCTGCACCGGTGCGACACCAATGATTCCTCGCATCCTCGGAGGAAAAGATTCTTTTTTTTCCCTTTCCCTTCCCAGACACGTGGAGAATTTCCCCGCCCTTTTCGTTTGTGGTCTACAGCCTCTGTTTCCCAGGAAAGAACAAAAAATTCGCTTCCCTTGTCGCACACCTATGCTTTGTCGTGCGTGGCACGCTTGTGCACCTTTGTCCACTTGAACAGTCAGGTGTGGAGGGAAAGCTCAAAAAAATCCCAGCAGACGGGGAAGAAAGTTGGACCGCATCCAGACGTGCACTTCCTTCCTGGGAGGTGCCTAGTTTCTAAATGCTCCTGGAGTCCTGTGTCCGTTCTTTACTGTCCTGTTCCTTGTGTCTGCCTCCAGATCCCTGAGAGTGCTGGCCCCAACAAGAACAGACTTCAGTCTAGAGAGAGCTTCCTCCTGCAGAGTTCTATGGGCTCTGCTGTTTGCAAATTGTCATAGCAACCTCCTACAAAGATCACCTCAGCTTTATCCAAATGCCAAGAGGACCAGCCCACGTTACTGTGTGACCCTCTAGGGCGCCTACAGAGTAATAAGAGGAGGGCACACTCCACCCTCAGAAGAGAATGAGAGGCCGAGACAGACAGAGAGAAGAGAGACAAACAGGCAGGCGGAGATACACAGAGAGACAGAGACAGACTACTTCCTTTTGGGGGTTCTTTTACAAGAAAGTAGGGTCACGGTAATATATTAATAATCGGCTCATGTCATGACCTAAATTGCCTCGAGCAAGAAATCCCTCCCTGTGCTTGTCACGTTCAAACCCCCACCGGAAGGCTGGAGTAGCACTTGGAATTAACTAACAGAAAGGGGTTACAAAGGAGCAGGAACGCAGCTACAATGTATCTGAGATTCTCAGGGTGGTCTCACAGGCTCTGCTCACAGCCTGCGCACATTCAAGAAAACTCCAGCAGTGTCCTGCCCCCCAGAGCCCGCCCCCACCCTTACTCTTTCTAAACAAGTATTTCCTTCCTGTCTTGCTTCTTGAGTACTCCATGCGACTGATGTTTGAAAAAAAAAAAAACTGTTCTTAAATATCAATTTCAGTATCAAATTATCTGCACAGTATTTCAAACACCATTGCTTCAAAATTAAATAAGAAAAATCATAAATAAGGATACCCCAATAGTGCAGGTGTGTTCTAATAAGAAAAAAATCATAAATAAGAAGAATAGTAACAGTACAGGTAGATTCTAGCTTTATTTCCAAATTAATGATATTAATAGATTAAAAATAAGGGGAAAGAAACACTTTTTTTATAAGCAAAATTATTTGCTTTAGTTAAAGAAAATGATATATGTCTTGTTTTGTGAATTTTAAATAAAATACCTTTTTCTCTTTGACAATTTCATAATGTAAACAGTATATATTGATCATATCCATCCCAACTCTCTCGGCCCACTCCCCTCTCCCACACCCTATCCCAACTCTCACAACCCAGCCCCCAGCCTCCAGCAACCCCCAACATGTCATCTTCCTCCTCCTCCTCCTCCTCCTCCTCCCCCTCTTCTTCCTCCTCCTCCTCCTCTTCTTCCTCCTCCTCCTCCTCTTCCCCCCCCCCGCCCCCGTTTGACCTCTTTTTTGTGCTTTTGTTTTTCATAGCCCACCGAGTCTAACTAGAGCTGTCTGTTCAAATGCTGACTTGTTTGGTTTCATCTTGCACTGGTGACACAGCTCCTGTGAGTTCATGGGTGTGATGGCTATGGCATCTCCAGAAGACAGTGTCTCAACAGCATTTCTCACAGACCTCCAGCTCTTACCTGCACCCTGTTCTGTCTTCCAAACACAGGGTTTGGAAGATGGAAGATCACAGCGCTCTCTCTCTCTCTCTCTCTCTCTCTCTCTCTCTCTCTCTGTTTCTCTGTCTCTCTCTCCAAACACACACACACACACACACACGTGTGTGTGCATTCTCAGTGAAGTAAACACTATGAGATATTAAAGTCCATGTGAATGTAACACGGTCTGAGCTTTCCAGGAACTCCTAGAACAGACTAGGACTAAAAAATTCACCTTTAACAAACACATCGGTTACAAACTCAAGACAATCACGGTTTCTCAAACCCACTCTCTCCTCTTCCACCCACTCTCTAGTGCAGAAGCTTAAGACAGCAGCAAGGGCTGTCTTGCCCACTGGTTACCAGTGGATTGGATAAGCAAACATTACCAGCCAGAGATCAAAGGGCCCCAGGACAATGAGGTCAACCATCTATCTCTAACTCCTCCTGAGACATCCCACCACAAATTAGTAGTCATCTTCCACGTTATTTATTCTACATGCTAGGCATCGAACCCAAAGCCTTGTAATGTCCAGCGGCAGTTTTACCACTAAGCTACATTCCAGCCTGAATGTGCCTACAACTGAAGATATCAGCTCCTGTTGGACAGGCCTCTCCCACAGCTGTCCATTTCCTCTCAGAGTTTTGGAAGCCATCCCATCGTCCTATCCCTTAAGGCCCAGCAGTAGCAAGGATTTCTTCCTATCACTATCTCCAGGGTTCTTGATTTCTCTTTGTCGGTCTGCCTTACCCACTCTACTGGGCCGAATCCATCAATTAAGCTGTGCCATGTTTTGTTACACCATGTTCTCTCTGATACTAAGAGTGACTCATACAGTTCCTGGTTTGGGATTTTTTCATCTTTATGAGGGTGCAAAAGTAATAAGAATTACTGAACTTTGAACTCTTTTTTTATAAATATTTTCCCAGGATAGTGATGTGTGGAGTCATTTTCTCAGCAGAATGTGTGACGGCAATGAGCCATAGCTCCCAGGAAGACCTGAGATCTCAAGAGGCAACCACTGATACTCTACAAGACCCAGCTAGGCTAAGCTATCGGAGGAGTGCTAGACTAGGTAGCCTTAATGTGTCTTTTGACTTAACCGGTACTTTCAGTTTAAGAGGGGTTTATCTGACTTTGCCCTCATAGTAAATCAAAAATACCTCTCTCTAAGTACTCTATTGTATAGATCACAGAGGCTAAATACCAGATAACTACAAAGGGCTAGAGAATCTGGGTTCATTGGGAGAACCAGAGCAGATTCCTAGAGGAGGGGGGAATTGCATCTTGTCTTAAGAAAATGGGCAGACGGCCTTTCCATGCACAAAGGAGAGCACATTCCAAGCATAAGGAATGATGTAGTAAATGAAGAGAAGTCCAGGTAAGGATGAGAGAGATGTTCTCAGTGTGAGTCAGCTTCCCATAGGCAGAGTCCACATGACAACAAACTTATAAGGAGGTGTCTTAGTTAGGGTTTTACTGCCCTGAACAGACACCATGACAAAGGCAACTCTTATAAAGGACAGCATTTAATTAGGGCTGGCTTACAGGTTTAGAGGTTCAGCCCATTATCATTATGGGGGGAAGCATGGTAGTGTGCAGACAGGCACAGTGTTGGAGGAGCTGAGAGTTCTAACTTGTTCAGAAGGAGGCTAGGAGAAGACTAACTTCCAAGCAGTTAGGATGAGGGTCTTAAAGCCCATGCCCACAGTAATACACTTCCTCCAACAAGGCCCCACCTACTCCAAAAGCCCACACCTCCTAGTAGTGCCACTCCCTAGGCCAAGCGTATTCAAACCATCATAAGAGGTGAGGTTAATTTCTTCAGTTTTGGATATTTCAATCTCTGATCAATGGCCCTGTAACTTTACAGTCTGTGAGAAGGGCAACATTGTGGCAGCATCACATGGTAGAGCGAGACTGCCCCTGTCATCACCAGGAATTGAAAAAGTGGAAGGAGGAGTTGATGTCTCCCGTTTTCTTCAAGGGAATTCCCCAATGGCATAAGGACCTCCCACATGGTTCTATCTGGTAAGAGTTGCCACCGGTTTTTAACATTTTTTGAGAGTGCTGTGTCAGAGACAAAGCCTGCAACACAGGAACATTGTGGGTACATTCAAGTTCCAAACTATAAAGCCAGGTATGGAGGTACATGCCTTTAACTCCAGCAGTTTGGAAGCAGAGGCAGATGGAGCTTTATGAGTTGGAGGCCAGCCTGGTCTACACTCTGAATTCCAGGATAGCCAAGGCTATACAATGAGACTATTTCAATAAGCAGAAAAATGAAAATCACACACACAAACACACTACACAATCATAAAAGATGCAAACTATATCACCCCTAAAGTGGACAATGACCTAAGAAAATAGATACCGAGGCATAGGGTAAAGAGTTTCCAGGTCGAGCACAATAACAGCTGGAGAGAGGAGATAACAAATGACGTAGGTGGAGATCAGAGGCCACTGGAGGCTTCTGAGCACTGGGTTGACGAAAGGAAAATGTAGAACACAGATTGTGTATCAGTTTCACTGCAGTGTAAGGCAGGCTGGACCAAAAGCATCAGTCTGGAGGCCACTTTCAGGAAGAGGTGAGGGTGGTACCCAAGTCAATGCCGCTTATTCTGATACTTTCTCTTGAGTCCAAAAGACCCGCCCACACTTTGAAGCAAGGAGAAGCCTGAAGAGGCAGGGTGGTTTTTATTTTGTTTTGTTTTGGTTTTGATACCATTTGCTTTGAGAACTGACATACTTCAGAAGGCTGCTTATCTAATGGTTTTGTCATAAAGCTCAATGACATGCTCAGCTGACATGAGATGTAATTGCAAGATAGCAAGTGACAATATTGGACAGTGACTGTGGCTCAGAGGTAGAGTGACTGTCTGCCCTGGATTTGACAACCAACAAAGAAAAAAAAGAGAAGAGAAGAGGGAAGAGAAGAGGAGAGGGGAGGGGAGGGGAGGGGAGGGGAGGGGAGGGGAGGGGAGGGGAGGGGAGGGGAGGGGAGGGGAGGGGAGGGGAGGAGAGGAGAGGAGAGGAGAGGAGAGAAGAGGGTTTAGAATCTAAATTGCCCGGCTAATTACATCCTTTTCTAGTATACTGGGCATAGACCTAACAGGATGAAATATTACAACAGGCAGATGTTACAAAAGAAGGAGATATCGCGTCCCCTGGAGCCTTTCTGGATTCCTGACTCATTTAGGGCAAGGATTGTGGTGCCTTGGCTTCTGACTGACAATATAGCTAGAATTTTAAATTTTAAACTAAAGAGTTACTGCCATTAAAAGAATATGCAAAAAATAAGACTTCCTTCTAACATCTTGCTGTTAAAAGAACTAAAGGAAAGGCAGAGTGGAGAAGTTGCAGGAAAAGTAACAGTCTTAGAACAACCCTGGCTCCATGAAAGCCCTGAGCCCTACGACCCACTGCTTGGGGATGTGATGCATCTGTGGGTTCTCCTGCTCCAGGATTGAAAGGATCCAAACAAGACACAGAAAACTCTGGGTCACTGTACCCCTATTCACCAGGGGTATAACCTGAGATTGCCAAAATGTTCCTAGGTCTAGGGGCGTCTTCAATGGAAGGAAATGCAACAAAGACCTAAGACTTCGGAGCCCTTTCAGAGAGCTCTCAAGACAGACCCAATAATTTTACTTATATGGGACACTTTGTATAGATTGCTTTTAGGTTACTATGACAAAACACCTGACAGAAACAATTTAAGAGAGAAAAAAATTGTTTTGACTGACGGATTTAGAGGATTTCAGTCCAAGAAGACATGATGGAGCAACTCAGGTCATGGTGGCAGAGGCATGTGGTGGAAGAGACATCATGATGGACCAGGAAATACACATCAAGGCAGGAACCAGAAGCTAGGTATTATATATATGTGAATATATATATATATATATATATATATATATATATATATGAATATATATGTGTGTGTACATATATGTGTGTATATGTGTATATATATGTATGTAGATGTATATTTTATATATATATAAAATATATATGTATGTATGTAATGTTCTTCAGATGTATAATATATCCTTCATAGTTCTGCTTGTAGCCATGGGCTTTTCCACCTGGCTTCTTTGTTCCCAGAAATAACTATGCTTACTATGCTTGAGACTTAATATTTTATGAATAAATGGCTAGGCTAAAAGCTTAGGTGTGTTCCCTAAATATCTCATAACTTAATTATCCATTTATTCTATTCAGTGTTCTGCCATGTGCTTAGCTACCTCTCCTTAGCTTCATGTGACCCTCTTCTCCAGTGGAGCCATCTCTCAGGACTGACTACTTCTCAGAATCTGATCTCTGCCTGATGTCCCACCTTCAAATCCTGCCTGGGCCCATTGGCCATAGGCTTTTTATTGACAGGTGGTGCTTCCATACACTGCACAAGAGATTCTCTCCACATCTGCCTTTAATGACTTAACTTTTAGCTAGGCTTCCTCCCCGCCCCTCAAAAGCATCAACATAAAGGTCCAAGTGTTTAAAACATGAACTCGTTGGAGGAAGGGTTGTTATGTGACTGCTTCCTCCAAGATTGAAACATTCTATTCTGCGGAAAGCTCCTTAACCAGAAAAGTAAACAACTCAAAGTAGCTTCAGGAAGTGCCTGAAACTGACCAGATTCCCTAGGTCCTTCTGTGCCACAGTAAGTAATAAAAGCTGAGAATCCCTTCCTACTAGAGAGAGACAAGCTGCGAAGACAGAATAATCTAAGAACATCTATGTTACCCAGAGGGTTATCAAGAGATGCTAAGTCATGTGCATCGTGCACTTTCTATATGCTAGATTCTGTCCTATGCGTCAGAAATAGTTCCTATTACTTAAGCTTCATAGGAAGGCTGTGAGAAAGATATTTTAGGAGTTGACCCCCAAATTTCTTAATAGCAAAGATATTGGTTGGTCGAGTTTATGATCTTTTGACTTTGGGGGGTGGTTCCAATAATTCTCCCCAATTAGACTCCAATTGAAAAAACTGCTAGATTTATAGACACATGTGTGATGGTTTGTATATGCTTGGGCCAGGAAATGACACTATTAGGAGGTGTGGCCTTGTTCAGGTAGGTGTGTCACTGTGGGCATGGGCTCAAGACCTTCATGCTAGCTGCATGTAAGTGATGTTACAGACAATCATTATTCATAAGTATCATTCTCAGAGCAGGATTTGAGGCACAGAAACTAAAGCAAGCACTTGCGTTCAGCACACCCAGAGCCAAAGGACCTCCATCATCATCTCCAACTGCCACAATATGCTAGCGAATATTCTACTAGCAGTCTTCAGATGAAGATGTAGACATCTCAGCTCCTCCTGCTCCATGCCTGCCTGGATGCTGCCATGTTCCCACCTTGATGATAATAGACTGAACCTCTGAACCTGTAAGCCAGCCCCAATTAAATGTTGTCCTTTATAAGAGTTGCCTTGGTCATGGTGTCTGTTCACAGCAGTAAAACCCTAACTAAGACAACATGCAAATATGAATATATATATATATATATATATATACATATACATATATCTAATACAAATATAATGAAACATAAATGTACTGTTTTCTATGATCTCATTATAGAAAAATTTCTTCTTATGCTCGAACCAAATGGAGAAGAGGTCTCTACAGCACTAGAAATATGTGTTCTCTACCAACATGACCTTTGCGTGGAGAAATTTAGACATCAGAGTCATGGAAAATTGCAGTTAATGAAAGCATATATCTATCATAGGAAAATTCTCCTTCAAGTTTAAGATATAATTGATAGTGTTCTGGCTTATTTACAGTTAGCAGCCAAAAACAAAAACTCAACCCTGGGGGAAAAAACAAAAACAAAAACAAACCTGTGTGCTCAATTAGTTGGTCAGGAGCAAGAGAAATTACCTTTAATGACTGAATAATTTGAGCAATTTGAGACACATGCAAATATAAATGTGTGTGTATTAATATAATTAATATAATATTTGCATATATTTATGTATATGTAATTAATAGCCCTAGATAAGTCTTCAAACTCTCCTAGTATTTCTTTGATCAATCAAAATTTACTTCAAATATCATTACAGACAATGTACGTAATACTTGTCAGTCATCTTTCGGAAGTGATGTTACAGACAATCATTATTCATAAGTACCATTCTCAGAGCGGGATTTGAGGCACAGAAACTAAAGCAAGCACTTGCGTTCAGCACACCCGGAGCCAAAGGACCTCCATCATCGTCTCCAACTGCCACAAATATTAGAAATTAGCCAACAAATAATGAACCACTCATAGGCAGAAAACATCTGAAATGAAGAAGGGCGTGAGAGGGAGTGTGATGAGTGACCACTGCTTGGGGAGAAAGCAAGCATGAGCTCTCCTAGGATTTAGAGGAGGGAAAAGATAAAGTAACTGGATGGCTCTGAATACGCTTTAAGAGAACAGAAAGAGGAGTGACGTCATCCATGGGAATTCAGTAGAAGACCAAGAATATTGGTGTATGTGGGGACTAGGGGTAATAAGGGGGAGGAGCTTTATAAAATTGTTTGTAAGGATGATGTCTATGATGATGTCAGGTAGGATCCATCGAGGGTGAGACAAAGGTGAAGACCAAAATATAGAAAGAAATGTGATTCGAGTTACTGTCTTATCATACACGTTGCCTGGAGATTCCTCATCTCTTTCCCTGGCTGTCATTCTGTGTCCTCTTCCTCACTAAGGATGTGTCTGTCTGTCTTCTCTTCCCTCAGTAGTTGCTTACCCTTCCTTCTTTGTCTGATAAATCCACAGTGAGGAATGAGCCCACCCAACCTGCCATGTGAGGGAAGAATTCCTCCCTTGCTTTATTCGTGACTTACTTGCTGGGCTCTGGGTGAAGTGTTTTCCCTGATCCACCCCTTGTATTTTCACAACCAGCCAATGAGGCAGACATATCATTATCCTGACTTTAGAGACAAGGACCCGAAGATTGAATGGCTGGGTGGCTTGCTAGTAATTGGCAGTGAGCGCGTTTGAGTTTGGGAAAAACCTAATGAAGCTCATGCTTCCATACAGAGCATGGGTTGCTTGTTGTTCAGGTGCCATGGGGCATAGAGACAGGCAGGCCCCTATCTTCTGCTCTCTGCCTGCATATTTTCGTCTGACTTAGCAGCGCCAAGTGCCACCTTCATCCTTCCCTAATGGCTGAGAATCAAGAAGTTAAAGTCCCTTTAAAGAAAGTCCTGGGTCAGCATACCCAGCCCAAGTGTATCGGGGTCAAATTCTCTTTGTGTGTGGGTTTGCACGGTTCTATTTTCTAGTGTGTTCTCCATTTGCCTTTACTAATGTGCTTAGTTCTGGGCCAGAATTGCCACGTGGTCTATTGTGTCCAGTCAGGGTTCTCTGACAGAACCAATAGAACAGTTTTATGTACACTCAAAGGGGGTTTATTAGAGTGGCTTACAGGCTATGGTCAGAATGGTCTAGCAATGGCTGTCTCCTGGCAGAAGTCTCCATCAGTTGTCCAGTCACCCAGGAGACTGGAGACCTCAGCACTTCCTCTCTGATGCAGTTCAGGGAAGTCCTAGAGAGATGACAGTTTTCAGTCTACATTAGAATATCAGAGGAGTAGGTTCTAACACCAATGAAAGGGGTATCTCAGGAGCAAGACAGATGAACTTCCTGGTCAGAGTTAGGGCAAGCAAACAAAAAGCAAAGCCGTTCTCATCCCATGTCCTTTTATGTGGGCTGCCATTGTAAGGCATGGCCCAGATGTAGAGTTAAAGTCTTCAAATTATCAACTCAAATGATCCAACCATGACAAAGCTCTCACAAGTGTGCCCAGCTGCTTTTGTTTGAGTTAATTCCAAGTATGGTCAAGGTGACCCCCAAGATTAGTTCTCATAACCATTCAGACAGTGTATGAAAATGTGAAGTTAACCCCAGAGGCTTGATGTAAATACTCAATCAAATGTGAAAGCGAGTCTAGAATCAGTCGTTTCCTATATGGTGGACCCAAGCATCTTCAGAATGGTACATTGGAATGTTGGTGGATCATGGAAATTGCTAGCAAGAAAAAAGTATTAGTGGCCAGAAATCTAGGGCATGTTTCGAATGTTTGAAATAAAGCATATGTCCATGTAGTATTAGGTGAGTTCTCTCTCCTTGAAAAATAAACAGTCGACATAAACTTGTGATGAGATCATTCATTCCTAGATCTAAAAAGCTGTTATGAATCCCATTCTATGACTAAACAGCAAAAATCCAACTGTTTCACAGATATAGAATAACATGATGGCCCTCTGAGACAAGATGTTCTCTAATTGAAAAGACAATACAAAAGAGAGAGGCATTGGGTTTTCGTTTCTTAAGAAAAACAAATATAAATTTTTTTCTTAAGAAAAACAAATATACACAGAGGTCTCCATGAAACTAACAGGCAGCAAAATGTGTCTGAAAGAAGTGTTTATAAGAGTAAGTCATGGGGAAACACTAACACCCTGCAGCCTAGATGTGCCAAAGAAATCCATGGGGCTGCATATGGCGGGACACAACGTCAGCACCTTTCTGACTCCCCAGGACACAGTGGAAGAAAGGAAAGAACTTTAAAAATTTAAATAAATACAGATGGTACAGCAAAGTCCGTGTGCTGTGATCCAGGCATTTCATTAATGGAAGACTTGTTCATCTCTTTGCTTTGTGTAAAATGTAGTACCCGGGTCTCATGGTCTCAAAGCCTTCACGGCTCAGCTATGGACTAATTGTATATCCATTGTCTGTTTCTCAACTTCTCCCTCATGGTTCCTCACTCCTAAAATGTCACCTTCTTCACAGCCTTCCTAGGAAGCTTAAGTAATACGATCTATTTCTGATGTACTGCACAGAGCCTATCATATAGAAAAGCATATAGAAAGGGCACACTGCACATGACTTAGTATCACTTGATAACCCTGTGGGTAAACATAGGTATTCGTAGATTATTTCATTTTAGAATTAACAAACCAAGAGAGGTAGAATGTGTCCGTAAAATATCCACCCATAATCACAAGAAGGAACAGATAAATTATTTTAAAACCAGATGTAAAAGCATTGTGAACTTTCAATTCTTGAATTTGAAATGTCAACTGATAATATATACAACCGTTTGGCATGAGAGTCACAAATTCACTTGAAGATTTTGCAATCATTTAAACTAATATTTATTATTGAAGGCAGGTGCCTCACCTTGTAACAGGCATAGGAAAATCCTCCTTCTTACCAAGCCTGTCAGCCCATTTAGGAGGCAGATATGGAACCCTACTTTGTCATGTCTTTTGCAGCCTCCTCTATGTGCTCACCAGTCAGAGTGAAGGCTCCATCTGAGAAAGAGATGGTGGATGGTATCCCAACACCTCCAGTTCATACCCCATCTGTTGCGGCTTCTACTTCTATAGGTAACCTTGCTCTTTTAACTGTAGGGGAAAAGAAGTCACTTGCCCACCTAAGATGCCATCTCTTAGAATTGTAAGAGCTAACCCCACTTGGGCATCTCTTCTCTCAAGTTATTTCAAAAGTAAAGCATGAAGGAAGAAGAACCTGCCGTCTAACTGTATAGGTAAGTGTGGAAATGAAGCCACTCCAGGGCAGAGGAACTCCAAGAATCTAGAGGTCTGGAAGATGGTATTCTCTCTCTCTCTCTCTCTCTCTCTCTCTCTCTCTCTCTCTCTCTCTCTCTCTCTCTCTCTGTGTGTGTGTGTGTGTGTGTGTGTGTGTGTGTGTGTGTGTGTGTGTCTGTCTGTCTGTCTGTCTCTCTGTTTTTGTCTCTGTCTCTGTGTGTGTGTGTGTGTGTTGTGTGTGATTGTTTTCCTTTGATACAATATCTTGACAAAAACAAATTAGGGGGTAAGAAATTTATTTGGCTCACAGGTAATTTACAGTTTATTATGGTGGGGAAGTCAAGACACCTGAAACAATTACTCACGTTTCATCCATAGTCAGGAGCACAGAGCAAGGAATTTATGAATGCACAAGAGTGTTCAGCTCATTTTCTCCACGCTCACGGAGTCTACCATTTACTATCTAGGAAACCACACCACCCACAGTAGGGGGTCTTCCCATTGGGCTCAATATAATCAGAACAATCCCTCACAGACATGTGCATATCTAACCTAATCTAGAAAATCCACATAGGACTTCTTAGATTACGTCTAGATTGTATTGAGTTGACAATGAATGCTAGTTCCCCTAAGTTCCTGAACTAGGGGGTCCAGCCACCTATTGGGAAGGAAAAAGGTTAAGTACCCCCTCAAAGTCTATTCTGTCTCCTTGGATTCCTTTCTTTCAGTGAAGATTTTTCAGAAAAAAAATGAAGAAAAAAAAAAAAAAAAAAAAAAGACTTACTGTAGGAAACTGAAAAACACCCAGGGTCATACTAACAATCCTTTCCACCATGGGTTGAAACCAGTCAGAATCGGTTCTTTTTCTTCAACCTCTTGTGATTTCTGAAACATCATTTGAAGAAATTTTTCATGACAATCTTTCAAAATGTCAGCCTATTTTGAAGTCAGTAAAGCCTGACTGTACCTTGTAGAGAGGTTTGATCTCAGAAGTTTTTACATAGAAACAATAAGAAAGCTGGTAACTTTCATTTTAAGAAACCTTGAAAAGGTAAGGAATTATGTATATTGTATTATTATTATTATGCTTTTACTCCTGTATATGTGAATATTAGCACTTCATTCGCAAATAGAAATGTCAGGTCATAAGTGAAATGTATGGTCTGTCCTGTGCAAGAAAAATGATTATCAAAACCACGTAGGGATTTAATGGATCCGTTCAGTCAATAATTAAAACTGTTTGCATGTAACTGGCAAATTTAGAAAATGAAAGTTAAAAGCCATAAATCAATAGCATTCTGCAGATATGTTTTGTTTGGCTTTTACATGGGGCCTTTTGATAATGTGAACACCGAGCCCAGCCTTTTAAAATTAGACTTCATATAAATACACATGTTTCTGGTTGTTCTAGAAACAACACAAAATCAGACTGCATTAGCCTGCCTTCCATCTTTCTCAATAATGGCATGCAAGCCTCTCTAGCCCCACCTCCACCCTGGGCCCTGCAGAATACCACAGTCCCTACCACTTCCTGTTATTGTATGTGGTAGTGTCTTTACTTTTGGTGGTACCCACTTCTCTAGCATGTCGGTAACCTCTACATGAGTTCTTTAATTAATGGAATTTCCTCACCACGATCTTTCCATAGATATGAATGCATCTCCCAGCCCCCAGTCTTTGCTCTCTTCTCTGTTTATTTGGGTATTTATTTACACTGAGACTGTCCAAACCGGTCTTGTTTATAGATACAAATCAGGAGCAAGAAATATTGTTTTGTCTCGCAGTTGGTTGTGGAGACTCTAAAATCATGGCTTGTTTGAGATCTACCTGAGGTGACCTGGTATAGCTACTGCAGACAGCTGTATGGGGATTCATCATACACTGTGAAAGTCTGCATTGTTTCTTTACAGTTACTAGCTTGCTTTGTCTGGAAGTAGTTAAGGCCTTGACGTTTCTGTAGAAGTTCACAAACATGTTTTGAATAGGGAAGAAATCCCCATGTCTCACTACTGTGGAAGGGTCCAGGTGAGGAATATATTTAGGACACCAAGGGACTCTTGAACTAGCCTGTTCATTCAGTAGTGCTGCAGAATAGTTTGTATCTGAACATAGCATAGCTGGTATTAAATGCCAGACTTCTGCTTCTTCCCTTCCAAAGTATTTCCCCCAGTGTGTTTCCTGCCTCAGCACAGGAAACTTCCAGTGTTCTGGTCAGTCAGGCTGAGTGCCTTGAAGCAGTTCAGCTAGTTTAGTTGTCAACTCAACACAACCCAGAGTCATTTCAAAATAAGGAACCTGAATTGAGGAATTTCCAGATCTCAGCGGCCTGTGACCATGTCTGTGACAGATTGTCTTGGTTGGTGGTTCATGAAGGAAAGTCCAGACCAGTATGTGTCTAGGTTATATAAGGCAGCTAGCTGAGTGTGAGCCAGAGACAACTGTTTAGGCTTCAGTCACTGCTTGAGCTCTTGTCACTTCCTTCTGAGATGAACTATGACCTGGAAGTGTAAGCCAAATAAACCCTTTTCTCCCCAGGTTACTTCCGGTCAGACTGTTTTTATCACAGCCACAGAAAACTGAGTAGAACGTGGTTCTTTATTCTCCTCTTGCTCTCATCCATCCATCCCGTCATCTGTGAAACCTATTAATTTTACACATGCCAGCGTCAAAGTCAAAGTTCTTGGTGTAGCTAAAAGCTCCTAAATGATTCTCACCGCCCCCCTCCCCTTGTGAGGCTAAGCACCTCCCTTGCACACTTCAGCACCACAGGCCTGTTGTCGCCTCTCAAGCCCTCCACACTCAGGGCCAAGAAGGAGGTGCAAAGGGTAAAGCATTTGCTGGACAATCATGAAGGCAGGAGATAGGAACCCGGCACTTGGAAGATAGCTAGTGTTGTGGTCTTGCTTATATCTCCAGTACTGGGGAGGAGAGTACAAAGAGAAGGAAGGGGGAGGGGCAGGGAGATCCCCGAGTCTCACTGGCCACCAGCTAGTCAGCCTAGCTGAAGACACAGACAGTAGGTTCAGTTACAGAAAGACCATCTCAGAATCTAACTTGGGAAGTCAAAGAGAAAGATGCCCAGAGTTGACCTCTGGCCTCCACATGCACAGAAATGAGACAGCACACATGTGTATATACATGCGTGTATATGATACACATACACATAGTATGCCATACTCACTCCACACCAAGAGCCTTATTTGTATCAGCTCCTTTGCCTAGAATGTTCTCCCTCTAAAAGCCCTCACCTTTTTCAAGTCTTAGATACATGTTGCTTGTTGGCTGGAGTCATCCCTAGTCCACTGAAGATAGAATGCACCCTAGCATGTACACACACATGTATACACACATGTATCACACACATGTATATACACATGTATACACACACATACATACACATACACACAGACATACATGTATACATGCATATACACACACATACATACACATTATACACATACACACATGTACACATACAGACACACATGTATACATATGTACACATACATGTATACACACATGTATACACTCACATACACACAGACATACACATACACACAGACATACATGTATACATTCATATATACACACATACATACACACATTATACACATACACACATGTACACATACAGACACACATGTATACATATATATACATACACACAGATATACATGTATACACACATGTACACATGTACATATGCACACATACATACACATGTATACACACATACATACACATGTATACACACATACATACACACACATACACATACAGGCACATGTATACATGCATATATACACACATATACATACACACACATATATACACATGCATACACACATATACACATGTACACACACATACATACACATACACTCACACACTCACACACACCTTTTTTATGCTCTCACCATCTGGCATATCATGTGTCTTTGCTTTTTTTTTTTTTTTTTTTCCTCTTTGTTTCTTTCTTCTAGAACACATACTTTCTGAGAACAGGGCCTTTCCTTGTATTTTTTTTTTTTAACCTGCTGTTTTTTAGTGCCCAGAATAGCTCATGGGAATGAGAGTTTCCTAATAAATATTCAATGAATAAATTAGGTAGGAATGACGTTATTTAATTTCTTTAAGTATTTAAGTATTTAAATTATTTAAATAAAATTGGTAAGGAAAAATGTATGTGTCCAATTGAGTGAGTTTATGCAATCTTCTGAAGTATAACAGCCAAAATAAAAGTGTTTATTTCTCGTGGTCTTTCGAGGTGACCCACAATTTTTAGTTTTCCAGAACCAAGCGCCTTTGCTCAGTCCCAAGCATGTGGGAAGTCTATGCACGAATAAAGAAAAGTTTGTACTTTGAATTATTCCATAGAGGCCTCAGCCTGGTAACTCAGTGGGTGCACACTCGAGCCAGCTGCACAAAGGACTCTCAAGCATCTTTAAAAAGCCCTTCGTGGGCCCCAGTAGAGCTGGATATGGCTCTCAGTCTGCATCTGTGGATTCAGCAACCATCACTCACAAGCTTGTTTTAACATCTTCCCAGAAAGAGGCTGCAGCTCTTGGGCCTGAATTATTTAAATGCACCTTACATGTTCTGAAGTTGAAAAAATTAAATTGTAAAAAAAAAAAAAAACCAAAAAAAAAACCCCGAAAATATGCCTGAAAAGTGTATTTAATGAGGGTACTTACAAAAATTTTATTTTAAAGGCAGAGCACTCGGCAGGAGACACAAGGTAGTGAAATTTAATTATTTTATAATAAAATCCATCTCTTGCACAGTCAAAAGCACTGTTGTAACCAGAATTCATAACAGAAATAACTCCATATACGAGTGGTTCTACACCTTCCCGATGCTGCCACCCTTTAATATAGTTCCTTATGTTGTGGTGACCCCAACCAAAAATAATTTTCATTGCTCCTTCATCACTGCAATTTTACTACTGTTTTTTATTTTTATGTAAATATCTGATATGCAGGATATCTGATATATGACCCCTATGAAAAGGTTGTTTGACCACTAAGAGGGTTGTGACCCACAGTTTGAGAACCACTTCTATATAATATAATTCTACTTATTTTGAATACTGAGACAAGAGGATCACAAGTTTAAGGCTGCCTTGGAAGCAGAGAATGTTCAAGGTCAGCCTAGGCAACTCACAATCTTGCCACATAACACTATTTTTAAAATATAAAGGACTAGAGTATAGCCCAGCAGTAGAGCACTTGCAAGCAATACACAAAGCCATAAGTAAGTCCAATCTCCAGTAACAAGAGTTAATTTAAACAAATAAATAAATAAAAGTACTGTTGCAAATATGATGATGATGTTTGAACAGATAAATCCATTCAAAAATGCAAAACTCTAACCCCAAGTGTGATGGTTTGTATATGCTTGGCTCAGGGAATGGCACTATTAGAAGGTGTGGCCTTTATTAGTAGTAGTAGATATGGCCTTGTTGGAGTGGGTGTGTCAATGTGGGTATGGGCTTTGAGACCCTCATCCTAGCTGCCTGGAAGCCAGTATTCTGCTAGCAGCCTTCAGGTGAAGATGTAGAACTCTCAGCTCCTCCTGCACCATGCCTGCCTGGATGCTGCCATGTTCCCACCTTGATGGTACTGGACTGAACCTCTGAACCTGTAAGCCAGCCCCAATTAAATGCTGTCCTATAAGAGTTGCCTTGGTCATGGTGTCTGTTCACAACAGTCAAACCCTAATTAAGACACCATCCCAGAGACGATTAGCTTATCGGGTAACGTTAGAAAGACAGCATCCATCAGGGCACAGAGGGTGCAGTGTCCCAGAATCCCTTTTTTATTAGAGTTAAGTAACTCTAACTAGTTGCTAGTGCACACAGGAAGGAGATCAAGATGGCTGCCATCCATGTAGCCTGATGACATATGCAACAGGACAGCTGTTGCTTAGGCAGGAAAGGCTGAGGACTTAAGAAAGACCACGGCTTCACCTGTTCATGGATTCTAGCCACAAATGTGAAGTTGCCTCTGCCACACACAAGGTCCCAGCATTTTAAGTTACAAATGAGGCTTTTGCCTTCTCACTAGGCTTTTTAAATATTTTCTTACCATCCAATATAAAAATATTGAAATTAACTTTGGGGAAAGAAAAAAACTCTCTGAAGTACTTCTTGTCCACATACTTAAAACATGTTAGCAATATAGTTTTGAAAATTCATAGCCTTTCTGTCACATTTTTCCTCAAAGCATGAAGGGTCAGCATTTTGATTATGTTAAGGGGTCACTATTATGTAAGTTGAAAACACACCTTGGGAATCAGAGGAAGCTCTGCTCTACTACGCAAATCTGGTCATGTTACTCCTTTATTTCAGGGTTTCTATGGCTTCCTGTTGCTTTCAGAATGAAGTTCAAATTCCTTAGTATGGTTGTTTGAATAGGTTTGGCCTCCAGAGACTCATGTGTTTGAATATGTTTGACCCATGGTGGTGGGTGGCACTATTAGGAGGTGTGGCTTGTTGGAATAGGTGTGGTCTTGTTGAAGGAAGTGTGTCACTGAGTATGTAGGCTTTGGGTCTCCTACGTTCATCTACCCAGTAGACACTCTCCTCATGGCTGCCTGTGGAAGACAGTCTCCTGCCGCCTTTAGATCAAGACGGAGAGCTCTCCTTCTCCGGCACCATATCTGCCTGCAGACTTCCATGCTTCCCACTATGATGATAATGAACGGAACCTCTGAACCTGTAAGCTAAGCCCATTAAATGTTGTTCTTTCTAAGAGTTGTCTTGGTCATGGTATCCCTTCAGAGCAATGAATGCTAAGACACTTAGCATACATCAGCAGTAGAGATGAGCCACACTGTACCAGAGCTTGAAAAGTGCTGGCTCTTTACAGAACTCTCTCCTGTGTGCTTTCCCCATGCATTCTGGCCTCTTTCCTCTTCCTTCAAGTCTCAACACTGAGCTCCCAGTAGCCGCCCCGCCCCCACCCATCATAGCACTCCCTCTCACAAGATCATCACATATTGTAATAGACAACATTTTCTAAAGAGTCAGAATCTATAGGCTGTTTGTCTAGACACATGAAGAGATTTATTGTGGAGTATTCACTTGTGTGATTACGGAACTAAGAAGCACCATGACTTGTCATCTGCAAGTGAAGTTGAGGATGCTATGTACAGTTCCAAAGTAAGGAAAGAGGCCTGAGAATTGGAGGAGAGGGGGCAGAAGGGAGGCTGGTGGTATCATTCCTAGTCCTGGTTCAGAGACCTATAAATTACAGGTACCAATGTGTGTGGATGCCATGGCTCAAACAGAAAACAAACAAACAAACAAACAAAACAAAAATACAAACAAGCAAAGATGCTTTATCTGCTATTTTTCTTTACTCTTGCCCTTAAGAGGAAGAATGGTACCCATGCACACTAGTGAGAGCCAAATACACCCCAGAAACATCTCCACTAACACACCCTGAAATGACGTTTTGTTGACAAGCTGTGTATCCCTCAGCCCAGTCATGTACATTAAAATTAACACTGTAATTCATCCCCTGTCAACTTGGCACCCATGATTATGTACTTAAACATACTTAATTCCCACATAAAGACAATAACATGATCACAATAATGTCATCTAACACGATATAAACTTATTTCACGTAACCAAAACCACATTAACCCATTTCCCAGGAAAGAAAGGGGAGTCTTAGAATCATGTTGACTCTTCCCTGGGAACGAAGAACATAAACACTCTGATTCTAAACAAACAATATTCCAATATTTAAATGAGGTCAAAGCGTCTGAAGAAGCCACACAGTGAGGGAATATGAGAAAAAAGAAAACAAAGTTATTTGTTATGGATCTATATACAGAAACATATTCAGAATAAAATGAGGAAATACACGTGACAATTATAGCCCTGGTGTTTGTAGCTGGTTCCATGGTAATTAGCTGGCATTTACAGTGATCTCGTACTGCACACCATGTATTCCCTTTGCCTTCAGAAGCACCTCAGCTGGATAGGGTTGATTACCTGGTTAGGATGACCAAATCTCCATTTCTGAGACTCTGGGACACTTGTAGGCCAACTTGCATTAGATCACAGTTTTCCAATGGTCTCACGGTAGGTGGTGATCATAGATGGTCCCATAAGGTGTTGCCTATATTCCAGAGAGAAATTCACTGTGGGATCCTAGGCAGGTTGGCCACCATAGTGATGTCATAATTCCCTTCTTGACCTCTTGATTCAGGGTAACAAGGAGGTCAAGTTAGCTAGGTAACAGCCATAACCCAGTGCAGTGCGATTGTTGATGTGCCTTCTGTAGGGAATATTTCTTCCTCAGGGATGGAGACTTGGGTCTAGCAGATTGTAAATAGAAATAGGAAATGCTAGTCAGTTACTGAGAGTAATTGGCAGTCATATTTGATCTATGCATGAGTCCTGGCTATCAGAGACATTGCAGTGTACGTTGGCTACCTGTCTAGGACATAGTCTAGAGATTCTTACCCTAGCCCAGGAAGATATTAAAATCTAGCTGAGTCTGAGTCTTTAAGAGGCCATCCTACCATTCTAGTAGATTGATTCTATTGGGTCAGAACTGTAAATTCCATTGGCATGAGTCCTTTGCTGGGAAATGGATTCCAGAAGGGATATCTCTTGGAATGTTCTGCTACTGCATAAGGCATTCTGTCCATCCACTGTGAGTAGATTTTTTCAAAAAGCATTACCAATAGGGAAGATAAGTTCATGTATAGACTCTATATACCGTGGATACTATGGGAGAGAGAAGAGAAGTGAGACCACAGGGATTGGGCTACCCTATGCCATTCACTTGCATCTTTAGGAGCTGTTGAACTCTGGTTGTGTGATTCCTGGCTGTTAACTTGACTACATCTAAAGTGAACTACAATCCAGAAATGAAAGACACACCTGTGATCCAGATCTTGAGGCTGGAAGACACAGGCTTCTGACTCTGATCTTGACATGGAGATCTTGAGACATAGTGACCATAAAAAGCTAAGACCCAGGCAAGGTAGTACATGCTTTTAATCCCAGAAGATTGAGGCAAGCAGATCTCTGAATTCAAGGCCAGCCCAGGACAAATCAAGTTCCAAATCCAGGCCTGGTGGTACACACCTTTAATCTGGGCCACACCTTCTGCTGGAGGCCTACATAAGGACATTGGAAGAAAATAAACTCATTCTTCTTTGACTGCTTGCACTTTCCAGCACATCTGTTGGAACCTACTTCTTCAGGATTCCAGCTTATACAAAGACCGGCTGAAACAACTAGCCTCTCGGGAGTGAGTAACAACTAGACTTTCGGACTTCCCATTCACAGCTGCCCATTGTAATTCTCTTATTATATAGAGCCATTCCATAAGTTCTGTGACTCGAGAGAACCCTGACTCATACAGGTTACATATACAGCATTTCAATGTGATCGTAGACTATTTCACCACACATTTAATTTTAAGGTTGGATAGCTTGGGTGATACCAAATTCCTGGTTGACAGTTTAAGACACACATTAACCTGGTAGCCAATGGCCACTAAATCCCCATAGCAGGGAGAAAGATGTTCTCAAAAGAAGAGCTATCTTGAGGTAATGACAAGCATCAGGCTTCAAGGTCCAAAAGTCCTCAATCGAATCCCCTATGAGGATTTTCCAGAAGTTCCAAACAGCAGTCTATTGACCCTTCAGATGCCTCTATATCTGCTATAATTGCCAAATGGCAAAGCAGCTTCCGCAGTAGCCGCAACCTATTGCAGATATTTCTTGTTATTTGGGCTCCAATCAAATCAATAGTAAATGGGCCAAAATGACACACTCTAACGAGGAATACATTGCTTCAAACATTTTAATGTGTTTCCTTGGCATTTTACATATTTCTAGCTGTAGGACAGGCCATTGACAACAAATTGACCTCCATCTTAGAAGGTATTTGTCCATACCACATGCCACTGGGACCCTAAAAATTTCACTCAAGTAAAAGCTTGCTGTATTCTATCTGCCCCTGGGACTAACCACTTGCACTGGTAGAGAAGGCTCATCAGAATTGAGAGTTTCAATGTCCCCAGTTTTATCAAGAGCCTTCCCAAAGACGAACCATTGCCCACTTGATGGCAGACAGCCTGTAAGGCTGGCAGCTCCATTTCTGTTGCACTTCAGCCTGTTGCCCAATGAGGTTCAACATTTGATTTTCAGAAACTTCATCCCTGTAGCTACAATAAATAAATAAATAAATAAATAAATAAGGGACTTCTATGGGCACACAAAGAATCTCTTAGGTCATTCTCAGGTCACAAGAGTGGGAATTTGAATCCTGGACATTAACTTGTTTGTTTCTCTTCTCCCACCTACCCACTACACACACACACACACACACACACACACACACACACACAACTAGCTCTAGCAATACCAGACATTGTTACGCCATTGACATTATATTTATTACTTTTCCAAGACATGTTTGCAAGTATCAAAGTCAGAACTACATGACTTCTTGCCCCCGGAAAGCACTGATGAAGAGCAGTCGGTACAAATATTTTATGTGCTTCTTTAAACAGTCATGCCAGTGGGCGTCAGTGCTCTGTTTACTACTAGAAAGCATCGTTAGCATCTTTAATTAGGATAAAATTGAAAGTCCATTCTAGAAACCACAAAACAAGTCTAGAATGCTCTTCTTTAAAATGATGTCCTTCTACTGTCCCCAAATCTGTATTAATTACCATTTGTTAATTCATATTCTATAGAACTGATAGAAGATTAAATAGACAGACCAATGATAGATAGACAGACCTCATTGGATTAATAATCCATGATGGCTCCATAAAAGTCCCTGAATTACAGAGCTCAGGGTGTTTAAGGGCTGTTGAACACATGGAAGTGTTAAGAAGATGGTCTGCCAAGAGAAGGCAAAAATCTCTAAGCCTTTCACATACCATGTTCTGTAGACATCTTTGTTTGACCGTTTCTCTTTATCCTCGCAAAGATAAACATAAGTAAAATGTTTCTTAGAGCTAGTGAGCCATCCAGCAAATTATTGAGCAGGAGTTTAACATCATGGGAACTTCTAATACAAAAGCAGCTAGCCAGAGGCACAGGTCACAGCCTTGAACTTATGATTGACATTTGAAGTAGAAGGAAGTCTCACGGGGACTGAATGAGAAACCTATAGGTTCTACAGTAACTTCAATTAGTGTCAGCATTGAAATGAATTATGGAACATCCTCCCTGCATCCACTGGTGCTGCCAAAGCTGTGGGCAAGGCTGTCCTAGAGCTAAACAGGAAGCTCACTGGCATGGCCTTCTGCATTCCTACCCCCAATATGTCTGGTTGTGGACCTGACATTCTGCCTGGAGAAAGCTGTCAAGTACAATGATATCAAGAAAGTAGTAAAGCAGGCATCTGAGAGCCCACTAAAGGGCATCCTGGGCTACACTAAAAACCAGGTTGTCTCCTGCAACTTTAAAAGTGGCACCTACTCTTCCGCCTTTGATGCTGGGGCTGGCGTTGCTCTCAATGACAACTTTGTAAAGCTCATTTCCTGGTGTGACAATGAATATGGCTACAGCAACAGGGTGGTGGACCTCATACCACTCAGCATCTCCCTCACAATCTCCATCCCAGACCCCCAGGATACCAGGAGTGTCCTTGAGACCCTACTCTCTTGAATACCATTAACAAAGTTTACTGCACAGGTCCCTAAACTGTTGGTGCACCTTGCAATCAGATGTTGTGTGGGAACACGAGAGAAATGTGCTCTCCTCAGCTCTTACCAGATTTTATCAAATAGAAAGAGAACTTGTAAACTTACGGGAATTGGTCCTAGAAGAGTTTTGTCATCAACCAAAAGAGAAAGCCATTTTCAATCTATCTCAAGAGTAAGCTAGGGAGATGTCTTCTGTTAAAACCATTACAAATGGCACTGATAAAATACATTTTAACTGCATGGGTGATTGAGGAAGTGCAAAGCAACCATGAGAGGTTGCAAATTGATTTTGAAAAAGAAACACAAGGAGAAAGGGAAGAGAATGTTTGTGAAAGAATACTGGGATTGCATGAGACAGTCTCATTGTCCTTGGCCTTGGGAACAGGGAATCTGCCACCACACTGCTGAAGCGGTTTTTAGTGGAGGATGAGCAGAGAGAGGTGATGTTGAGGACCGTATCCCTAAGAAAAGATCCTACATCCTGGCCTTGTATTTTTACATCTAGGAAAATTTACTTAGGAAATGATGCAAAAGAAAATGTAATTACAGAGTTCTAACTCACTAGAGACAGGAAATGGTGAAGCTGCTCTCCAACTCCTGGGTTCAAGAAATCCTCCTGCCTCAGCCTCCCAAATAGTTGGCATTTCAGGCATGGAATATTTACTGTACCTGAGTGTATAATCACCATCATAATCATCGCACTATTATTATTACTTTTATTTGTTTTTGTTTTGTTTTTATTGAGACAGGATTTCTCTGTGTAATAGCTATGGCTGTCCTGGAACTCACTCTATAGACCAGGATGGTTTTGAACTTACATCCACCTGCCTCTGCCTCCTAAGTGTTGGGAATGTGTATGCCACCACACCTGGCTCATCATTGTTATTTTAAGTAAAGAAACACATATATCTCTCAATAGAAGAGAGGTCAAATATTTTAAATCAATATTAAAAAGTAGATACGATAACAATGGTCTACAAAAATAATGATATGGGAAAATATTGATGACAGAAAGATATGTTTGATGCAGAATGAAACAAGTTCAGAGGCCTCTTAAGTAATACATATACATATATGTGATAGAAATAAAGCCAGGTGGATAGTTAGGCATAACGATGATTAATTTTAAGTGGTGAGGTCACAGGGATTTTCCTTAGATTTTTTTATAGATATACATAACATTCATAATTCATGGTTCTACTGTCTAACTTCAGTATAAATTCTTTACTGAATATATGATTTTTTTTTCTATTTTCTGTATGCAAGTTTTCAAAATTGTCATTGTTTACATGAATTAACTTATTTAGGAGTAGTTGGGGACTGTGGCAATCCAAGGACAACAGCAGTTGGATCTCCTGCTCCTCCATGTGGGTCTCAAGAACTGAACTTGGGTCACAGGAAGCAAATCCCTTTATTTGCTGAGCCACCTGTCACCCCACCCCCACTCTGCCCTGTTATTTTAAAATAGATCAAAAATAAAGTTACACTTAGGCAAAGAAAGCAAAAGTGAAATCTTTTGATGTCATCTTTGGTATGAAAAAGATACAGGAGTTCTGAGGTGATTTTTCCATTGCTAATGTGCCTGTTGTACAAGTGTGGGGACGTGTGTTTGGATCTCCAGAGCCTAAGTGTGAAGCCTGGCATGGTGGGACACATGTTCAATACTGGTACAGGAGCTGAGGGTGGGGAATGGGTGGATTTCCAAATACCCAACTTCCCAGCCATCGGAGTCGGATCAATAAGCTTCAGGTTCACTGAGAGATCCTATCTCAAAAACATGAGAGTGATCAAGGAAATACACCTGATGCCAACCTCTGACCTCTGACTTTCTCTTGCATGCATGCAGGTGTACTCCCTCTAACATGTATATGCTACACACAACATAACATAGTGCAATGCATACAGGAGAAGAAGAGGAGGAGAGAGGGGAGGAAGAGGAGGAAGAAGAGGAAGAGGGAGAAGAAGAAGAAGGAGAAGAAGACGGAGAAGGAGGAGAAAGAGAAGGAGGAGGAGAAGGAAAAGGGAGAAGGGAGAAAGAAAGGAGAAGAAAGGAAAAGAAGGGAGGAGGGGAGGGAGGAGGGAAGAGAGAGGAGAGAGGAGGGAGGAGGGAGGAGGGAGGAGGGAGGAGGGAGGAGGGAGGAGGGAGAAGAGAAGGGAGAAGGGAGAGGGAGAAGGGAGAAGGGAAAGGAAGGGAGAGAGAAGGAGGGAGAAGGAAGAAAGGAGGAGAAGGAGAAGGAGGAGGAGGAGGAGGAGGAGGAGGAGGAGGAGGAGGAGGAGGAGGAGGAGACGGAGACGGAGACGGAGACGAAGACGAAGAAGAAGAAGAAGAAAAAGAAGAAGACATAGTATAGATCACCTCTATTTAAAAAAGTTCTCAATGTTCTAGATGCCAAGCTAACCTGTTAATCTTCTGGGTAAAATGTGTCACCAGCAGGCTCTCTGGTACTGACTGCCAGATATTCACCTTTACCAATTTATTAACCAAACTGACTTAACAGAGAGCTTTAAGGTAGGCCAAGACTTAAAAGTGATGGGTTGCAGAATAAGCTACACCAGTCCTTTGAGCACAAGTCAACATGGAATGTGTAAGAATCTAAAGTGTGCCAGCAAGACGCCTTGCTAGGAAGTGAGGAAGACCATGATGTGAATTTGCAACCCTCCATGGAGTTACCTGGACCTTACACACTCCCCAATCTTATATTCCATTCTTCTAGTTATTTTGGTCAAGATATCTTGCCCTAATGGCAGGGTTACTACAAATCAATCAATCAGTCAATCAGTCAATCAATCAATCATACCTTTTCTGCCCTTAAGTAGATTTTGAATCTTTTCAAGGCAAGCAGATTAACCTCAATACTAGGGAAGAAATGATATTAGTTATTTTAAGAACAGGGAGTGCATTCTTTCTTTTCTTTCTTTCTTTCTTTCTTTCTTTCTTTCTTTCTTTCTTTTCTATTTCTTGTCATTAAGTCTTGGTTCTCTAACGTTTGGGAAACCAGCTTTTTCAGAGTTTTATTGCATCCTGAGGCAGCAGTGCTCAGTGAGCTCAACATGTCCCCGGTGGGTGGCGGGTGGGTGGTAAATCTCTGGGAGTCCTCATCCCACCTCTGGCTTCACATAAAGCACCAAATTGCCCAAGGCGTCCCTTCAAAGTCAACTAAGTGGCAATTCCCATCTCTGTTCAGATAGAGGAGTGGTGCATAACAAATATCAATGCTCACGATGCTGAAGGATGTGGGGGACCCTGAAGGAAACAGCGCGTACACACACACACACACACACACACACACACACACACACACCCCACATACACCAGGGACCCCTGTGCTTCCTATTCTAGGAGTAAACTTTCCTGAAAGCATTGGCTCAGTGTACGGAAGTGAGCTGTTTAGCTGTTTTTTCCTCCAATGATTCTTCTCATCCTGCTCCACCCCGTGGTGCTGTTAGCTACCTTGTTATAAAGCCTCCCCTCCCAGGATCTAGAACCTGGCACTACGGCTGCTCTATTTTAGACTTCACTATTCCGAGATGGACATAAGTTTTCCTTCCCTTCCTTCCTCCCTTCCTCCCTTCCTTTCTTGAATAAAGGCCATAGGATGAACCCCTAAGGGATCTCTCTCAAGCCACCTGTCGCAGTGCCTGCTAAATCAAAAGAATCCAAAGCCGAAGCTTTCACAGGCAGAAGAACGTAGGAGGGGTCAAACGGTAGAACCGCCATTTCCTGCTCATTTAGCTTGGAAGGCACTCACCTTCCTAATGCCTTTGAAGGTTCTGAGTCCGCCATCATGGACTGGGAATATGAACCAGTTGCTCCGTTGAGCTCCTTAGCCTGCCCGGTGAAGCTTTAGCTGGCTGCAGCTCCAACAGGTACTGCAGCATCCTCACACCCTAAACTGGCGCCGGGAATGTCCAAGTCTGAGTTCCCAGGTTCCATCTTCTATCAGCACAGCCTCATCAGCCTCCAATAGACAGCTGCATGCTATGTGAAACCATTAAGGAAGCATTCAGAGGACACATCTCCATTTGGCCTGGGGGAGATGTGGGAGAGGAGATTCTTAGCTTCCCGTTTTCGTTTTCATTTGTCAGGACTGGAGAAGCTAGCCTGAAGATTACTTATCAATTTTATCAAATACACGGTGTTACTCTGGCCCGGGAAAATGTTCCTTTGTTGGCTGGTCTTGGAACATGTTGCTTTAGGTCATCTTCTTGCTTTTGCTCATTTTTCTTTTAATTTGGTGAGGAATCAACATGCAGGGCCTAATCCAGTCGGTCTTACTAAATGAATGCTTTCCTTGGCTATTCACAGGTGCTCTGCCTGTGTTTGCCTGCTAGTCCCTCTAGCTAAACGGGATAAATTACAACTTTGATATTGATCCAATACAGCACATGTGCCTTAAAGACATTAATACCAAAAAAGTACTTTTTTCCCCCAAAGGAAAGTACTTTAAAAAAAAAAGAAGAAGAAGAAGAATTGTGCAGTTTATGGCGGTTCTGTGAAAATCCCTCAGAGCTAGATAAAGAAGTATAAACATTCTACTGAGAGATTTAAATAAAGTGAGACTGAGCAAGAAGGAGCTGGCCTTGTGTGAAAGGGTTTGTTCTAGGCTTCAAGTTGCTGCTGGTTTCTGTATCTGCATCCCTCTTTCCTGGCCTCTTCCCCTGGGTACCTACAGTGAATCACAAACCAGTCTAGAATACGTGTAAAAACTCTTGGGGGCTAAGTAACTTACATTATTAATAACCTGGTTTCATAGACTGGGGAAACGAGGCTAACAATTAAGTTGTTTAATGTCAAATTGCCTTCTTCTTGATTCTCATGGCCACCATAAGTTAGGGCTGCTTTCAACCTTGGTTGACACAGCTTCTTTTTGAAGTAGGCAGTGGTTGAACACAGAGATTCATAGCTGGTAAAAATGTTAGAAAGTGGCCAGGCGGTGGTGGCACACGCCTTTAATCCCAGCACTCGGGAGGCAGAGGCAGGCAGATTTCTGAGTTCGAGGCTAGCCTGGTCTACAGAGTGAGTTCCAGGACAGCCAGGGCTATACAGAGAAACCTGTCTCGAAAAAAATAAAAAAAAAAAAAAAAAAAACTAAAAAAAAAAAAAAAAAAAAAAAAAAAGTTAGAAAGTGACTATAGAGTGCTGGGTTTTAAATGAGTTATCATCTCAGTTTGAACACACACACACACACACATACACACACACACGGGGAGAACACCCAGCGAGCATCAAAGGTGAGGGGACAAAGCATAAGAGGCAGGGGCTGGAGAGAGCACTGTGAAATGCTGTCCTCTGGACAGGACATGGCCATTGCATCCCAAGTTCACAGCAGCTGTGCTTACTTGCCAGGCAGGGTCTGTTCAAGATTAAGCTCGCCAATCACAACATCACAAGCCCTCACCCTCCCTTAGGAGCTACTGGCAGTTAATGGCTGCTGCAGAGAGATGTCATTTTCTTCAGTGGAGTAGCCACTAGTAAGTAGCCCGTGGTCCAGTAAATAACCCAACCATGCATGCTCACAAAAGAAAGCCTAACTAAATTCAGTGGGTCATAGATGAAAGACATAAAAGGGCTCTGGGGCAGTGGGAGGGAATAAGAGAGGGTAACAGAGGCGAGTGTGATCAATGGCAATTACTGAAGATTGAATACAAATACTTTTAAATTAAGTTTTTTTTTTTTTTTTAACTTTGAGTGTACCCATTATTGGCCAATGCAGGGTTAAAACAGCATTTTCTGTTTTTTAAGTTCAGCACTTCTTTCTAGGATAGTGACCCCTAAACTAACACGGCTTCACTTTTTTTTTTCCTGTAAAAACGACCGCTACTTAAGAAATAACTGGCTTTTACATCTTTTTTAAAGCACAGGTACTGATGACCATTTTTATCAAGATCTATGTGGAGGGGTTGCTGATTTTCCCATCAGGCAGTTGTGACGGTTCCCTGTGGTGAGACTGCCAGAGTGCTGAGCGTATCTGGGCTAACCTGATCTCCCTTTATGTGGTCCATTCCCTTCTGAGCTTACCAGTGCATGTTTCCATCCCAGTCATAACACGTTTCATGTGTGTTATTTCTGCCTTTATAAAGCTAGACAAAATTGAAGGGCATCCCCGACCCAAAATCACGAATACCTCTGACGGTGAATAATTTGTATCCTAAACTTGATACTAGATTGCTAATTTCTTCCTTTGTTGGTGATTTCCTACACAGCTTTTGCTATCTGTTCCCACCTCTTATAAGCCACACAATGTATCTTTCCCTTTGGAGTACCAGAGTCTACAGCAGCCCCTCTGAGAAAGGAAAAGGTAAATGGTTAATTATTGACGTCAGGGTCTAAATAATCGATAAGAAGTTTCTTCTTTGAGACTATATTTCTTTTAAAGGGGGAAGCTAAATGAAAAGCAGGTGTTTGACTCAAAGCAGTAGGCATCTTATGGATGGTAGGATCTCTAAAACGGCACTTTTAAAGATTGTGAGGAGGAAAGCAACTTTAGACAAGGAGATGGCATGCCTTAAATTACTTAAGAGGGGCTCTTGACTTTAGGCATGAAATCTCTTTATAATAATAACAAGTGTCAGAGAATGAGGCAAAGGGGGAACCTTACTTTCTTCTCTGCCTACATGGCTGTCATAGAGTACGAATGTCAAATCATATAACTATGAAGACATCACAACTTGAGTGAGGCTAAAGCCGTGGCATTAGGTAGACAAGATTCAAGTCATTAGCCCTGCAATAGCCATGTGCCATTAGGTACATACACCTGTGCTTGCCTCCGAAAATGGAGGGCACCCCTGGGCAGGGGAATGTAGGGTCACAGGTCAGAGCAGGTAGCGCATCGACTTCTGTGCTGAAAGTGTACTTGGCACACACACCCTTGCTTTCTCCCCATCAGATTAAAGCTCTGCTTTTCTGAGTTTATTTTAACCCCCCCCCAAAAAAAAAAAAAACAAAAAACAAAAATCTTCTAGGAGTTGGCAGCAGTTAGGATCACACAGAATATTTTAAGCTTTTAAGTTTCTATGAGAATTCAGGGAAGACAATTCCAGAGTGGAGAGTTTCTTATATTATTATTATTATTATTTTACAAAACTTACTTACTGTTCAAAAGAGTCCATAGTGTGTGTGTGTGTGTGTGTGTGTGTGTGTGTGTGTGTTTAAGAGAGGGAAAGAGAGAGATTAAAGAGTCAAATGCCTTCTAACCTCTTCCCAGATTTAAAATGAAAGCTCCTGGGATATACCTGTGTGCTGGCACAGGCTGTGAGCATTTGAACCTTGCAGCCTTCCGAGTCTTTGTTTCAGGAAGTTTGATTTCAAGATCTAATTTTAGAATGACAAATAGCCTCTGCACTGGGAGTCCCGGTGTTCCTGACTCCTAAGGCAATGTAATTTCAGCACTCCCCCTAAGAAATTCTAAATATGCAGTCTCTTATTTCTATTTTTTGATGAGCCACTTATGTAAATTCTGTGAGAACCAGCATTCAGATCGTGTGCAGAACCGCCATTTAATTCTCCAAGGATGCGAAATTTACTGTAAGTTCTCTATAAGATCACAAATGATGTTTAGAGAAACCAAAATAAATCTAAATGCACATGCACACATAAGTGTGCTGCTATTTCCAACTGACCTAAAGCAAAGCCATTTTCCTTGTCTGAACCCTTCATGGAGTCTATGCTAATATTCTTCAGGCTGGCAACCAACTGAATGGCCATTTCACTGATGCCTCGACGGTCAGTACTTGCCAGTTTCCCATGCTTAGTGGGCAGACAGCATCTGGCGCCACACTGGGGCTAGCTCAGACTACCACTTCTCTTGCCCTCTCCAAGAAGGAAGCTTTTACCCAGGTGTGGTCGGTGGAACACTCCTGTAATTTCAGCACTTGGGGGGTTAGAGGCAGCAGGGTCAAGAGTTCAAGACCAGCATCTGCTTTATGCTAAGTTTTAGTGTCAGCTATTCTTATTTTGGAATGAGAAGAAAATGCTGGTTGATGAGGAAATGACTGCATCCATCTCTAAGCTGGTTAAAAGAACAAAACGAAAATATGGATTTTTCTGGCAGAAGCCTGGTGATCAGATATTTGAAACTTCTGGGTTTTCAGGAAGAGAGTACACTCTGTTCTCTAGACTTCTAAAGGTCAGATTTTGTGTCCTGGATTTAAGTTCTCCAGCACAGTTTTTCAGTGTTACTCATTTCCCAAGGAGTCCACTTTCCTTCATAACGAAACTTGACTCTTCCAAAGGAATCCAGAACTATGTCTAACACCAAGGTTAGTAACCCACCAATAAATTCTTGATGAGTGAAAGATAGTTCCCGTTACTTGGAGATGTTTCAACAGGTATTAATCATGATAAAGGACTATTTGTAAAGATGGCTTTTAGTGTGCGTGTGCTCATGTGTACATGTGTGGGTACATATGTGTGTGGACATGTGTGTATGTGCATATGTGTGTGTATATGTGTGTGCATATATGAGTGTGTGTGTTTATGTGTGTGTGTATGTGTGTGTGTGTGCAAATGCACACGCGCGCACACACACACACACACACACACACACACACACACACACACACGCATGCATGGACCACAGTGCCTCTGTGGAAGTTAAAGGACAACTTTCAGGACTCAGTTCTCTCCTTCCACTATGGGGTTGTATCATCAGATTGAGTGGCATGCACCCAGGGGCCATCTCACCTGCCCTAATAGATTGTTTGCTGGAATGTTGGTGTGCCAATACTGACCCAGGATGCTTCATGAACCTCTGTAGTGTGCACTGGAGTTTACTCACTGTGCTCTACACTTTATGAGTTCTCACTGGCGAGTAAGGACAGCCATCCATTCTTACTACATCCTATGGAATAGTGTGACCAAGTTACTCTTCAACACAGTTGTTCCTTATTTAATGATGGGTATAGTCTGAGAAATATGTCCTTAGGCTTGCCCACCATGGTGCCAACCTTAGGCTCCCTTATCTTGTGCTAACATCATGCAGTGTATACTTGTGCAAACCTAGACAGTAAGCCCTGTCACTTGACACGACCTCTTGATGCAGTCCTGGGATATGTTAAACATGAGATGCATGAGGTTCTTGTGAGCATAACACACCTTACTGTTGTACAATATGCCTTTTTAAATAAATAGAAGTCATCTCTAATCCGGCGGTCCTCAACTCTTCTAATGCTGTCACCCATTAATAAAGTTCCTCATGTTGTGGTGACCCCCACCAACCACAAAACTATTTCATTGATACTTCAAAACTGTAAGTTTGCTGCTTAATGTAAGTATCTCATGTGCAGGATATCTGGTATACAACCCGCTAAAAGGTCACAAGCCACAGGTTGAGAATCACTGCCCTCAAGCAACAATAAAAACTGTAGTCTAGTAAGCACGAAAACAAATGAAATAGCTGACTTCACTACCACGTATTCTGCACTGGACATAGTATGTGTTCTTCACATCAGCAGCGCCACAAAAATGTGCCCGAGGCAACAGGAAGTTTTCAGCTCCGCTGTGGTCTTGTGTGACTATTGTCACTTAATGAGCTTTAAAACTGACCAAGAAATTGCTGTGCCGTGTGTGGCCATAGTAAGAACACAGCAACACTTAATCCTGGAGCTCTAGACACACTATGAACGTTAAAAGTTAATGATGTCTCCTGTTAATGATGTCAACGCCCGTTCTTTCATGTGTGCGTGTTTGGCTATTTCCTATACGCTGGCTGCGTCATTCAATCCACACGGTGACTTAGTAAGTGCCCGTTTTCTGAGATCTTGAAAGCTCACAGTGGATAACTAACCTTTCCAAAGTTCAAACAGCTAGGAAAAAGCAGAACAAGCCTTCCAACCCAGATTAAGAGAGGCTCATTCACGCTGCTCAATGGTGAGCTGTTTAATGATCGAAATGCTAAAATTAGTTCCTGCCACCATTTGCGGAGCAATTAAGGATGCAATTGAAAGTAGAGCCAGATGGCGTCTCCTTCCCAGCAGCTTGTGTTCTTGTCCTGCGTGGTAAAGGACTGATAAGCTGCAAGCGAGGCTGGGGTGGTAGTGCTTGGTGCCCTAAGCCAGCTCCCCAAGGTAAGCAACCACAGGGAAGGACCGAATCTATGCGGAGCACTGTGCAGTCAGGCCAGGGAGCTAGAGTGAGGGAGAATTCCACACGGGCCATGGTTCAGTGCTTCAGTGTCATTCAGAGGAAGCCAGACGAGTGTAGGGAGACTGTAGGAGGAAGCGGAGGCACCAAGCAAACCGGGGATGAGCACAGAGGCCAGACAGGCAGCATCTCTGTTGGCAGCTAAGGGAGAAAGAAACGTAAAGCGATGTATTCAGAGAACAGCCCCTCCATCCACACCAGCGGTCATGTCAGTCAAGCATAGGCAGTAGAGAAAGCATGTCCCCTCTAGGTGTTGCCTGCCCTTGGAAAGCTCTGAGTGGCAGATTCCTTCTTACTGGGTTAAGATCCTCAGATACCCTTCAGAGACCTCAGGACACCCATCTTTCCTCTTCTTCGGGCCATTTCTTCAAGGATCACACACAGGCTTATTTTACAGGTGCGACTGCCACATGCTGTGTCCTTAGACACTGAATACCAATGCGGAAGAGTGAGGTCTCAGTTCCCAGATAAGATCTCAGCCTCTTAACAATTACTCACAAAACCATCCACTGAGGACTTGCTTTAGGTTGCCCTTATGTAATTAAGAAGATTGATTAATCTTCATAATTCAGGGGGAGGAATATTTTCTTCTACCAACTACTGAACAAGAACTCAGAGACAATTTTCATTAAGACCACACTGCTTCTTAAAAACATTGCCAGCACTAAAGGTTCCAACGTCAGTCCTATTCTTTTGTCACCACTTGACTGAGGGTAGCCTTCTGTCAACCATGGTCCCACCCACTGTACCATCAAATAGTAGAATTTAAACAGAATTTCATATTTGGAGGCTGAGGGAAAGTTTGAAAGCTAACTGAAGTCTACATTTCTAAGCCGGGAGTATCCATGTGGTAGTTTGCCCCTAGAGGGGCATAGCCAACTTCATTGTCACCAGATGAGGCTCTCAGCGACAGTGAGAGACTCTGGTCACTAAGACAGCAAACCCCACCTTTTCAGTGACTTAACATGGAAGTATCATGTACAAACTCTGACACGGACATCATTGATATGTAACCTCATGTGTATCCTGTTATGAATCACAGAATTCATACATTGGGGTCTGAAGACCCAGTACCTCAAAACATAAGCTTTTGGGAAACAGAAATGTTTGTTAGCTTAAAGAGGTCGTGTTGAAGAGGGTGGAAGGAGGCACTTAATCCTGTAAGATTATTTTTTCTTGTAAAACTGTGCACTGGCAATACAGAGACGATACACACTGAGGAAGGCCACAGAAACTAAGAGAGATGCCGGGAAGCCCGAAATGTAGCCTTCTTGCCTTGCCCCCAGGAGCCAACCATCCAGACCTTCAGTTAGGTTTCTAGCCTTTAGACTCATGAGGTGTTTCTGCTTCCTAGACTCGGTTCACAGCACTTTGATATGACAGATAGAGTAAATAAATAAATCTGTAAGCAGAGTCATCTTTCCATGATGTGGTTCGGCATTGTCATTAACAGTGCCACTGTGGCTATGTAGTAGGTAAAAGACATGATGTGAAATGTCGCATGGAATTCTTTGGAGGGCAGATGTGAAGGGACATGCCTGTCTGCTGCACATATTACATTGACAAGAACTCAAGTCACATAGCCAAACCCAACTGCAATGGAAACTGGGAACTGCAGGCTAACTCTGTGTCTCTGAATCAGAGGAAACAGGTTATCACTCATCATAGCCAGCCTTGGCTAAGTTACAGTAGAAAGAGTCTGGAGAGAAGAGGCTGCTCAAAGCCTGTGGTAAAGGCTGCAGAGCCATCCTCCACTCACGCCTGCATCCACTCACCAAGTGTTTATAAAGGGTCTGCATTTGCCAGCGTTTAGCTGGGTGTTAGAAACACAGCCAGAAACCAAGGGGGAGAAGTGCTTTTCTTTCAAGGAACTCATACTACAGTAACTGAAAAAGATGTGGATAGGATTCCTAGGGGAACATTGAAGTGCCCTGACCTAGAGTAGGTAGCCAGGTGGGGTGGGGTCTCATATATGAGGGGATGCTGCTCCTGCAACTGAGGAGGAGCTACTTGTCTGCAGCCTCTTCACTATAAATCCCAAATCCAATAAGCTTTAGAACTTGTGATGGTTTGTATATGCTTGGCCCAGGGAGTCGCATTATTAGGAGATGTAGCCTTGTTGGAGTAGGTGTGGCCTTGTGGGCTTTAAGACCTTCATCCTAGCTGCCTGGAAGCCAGTTTTCTCCTAGTAGCCTTCAGATGAAGATGTAGAGTTAAAATATTGACTTCTGGCACTGTTGGTAACAAAACCTAACTGCATAGAAGACTACCTTCATTCTCCATCAATTTACCTGGTATTTTTATTCACAGATTTCATCAAGATAGTGTTGATATGTTTTATACCAAAATAGATGATGGGAAAACATCGCTAAAGTGTCAGTCACCAGAAAATTGAAACGGAGGGTGAATTTTAGTGAGAACCACGGAGGTGGGGGGGGGGGGGAGTAGGGGAACACTTCTATTCATTCAGGTGCATGGACAACTTTAATATGTTTTATTTCAATGGTTCTAACAATCAACAGATTCTATGTGTTTAACAGGAAGAGTTATTACCAGTGGTTCATTTGATACTCGGACCTATGGAAGCATATACCACATAGACAATGCTGGGTATCTCAGGGAGTGTAGAATTCGGTGGCCATTGAGCTGGATCTGAAGACGTGACATTGAATTGACTTAGGATCTAGAGTTTCTGCTAGCAAGAAGTTGGAATTGAAAGCATCAGAGGCATTGCTATGCCTCTTCTGCTTGGTATCTATAGTATCATGGGATGAGACGGCGTTGGTGGTTTCAAAGATGTTCTGGGTAGATCACACCAAGAACCCACAATAAAAAAAAAAAAATAGTCTTGATCCCGGTCACTCACTTACAAGACTCATATACACAGATAAGCAACGGGAAGAACAGGGTTGGCTTTGCTTCAGGACATCTGGGGCGTGAGTTGTAGACCATGGTTGCCCTGCAGAGCTTAGTATGATGATCCCCAATAGAGCAGTCACCAATATCTTATGGTTATGGATCCCATCTGCTGATGCATAGCCGTAATGATGGGTCAATACTATTTTCGATTTTTTCAACACTAATTTAAATTAGAAAATCAATAGCTGTATTAGTTTATTTTTATTCTCAGAGCTGAAGGCTAGAAATCCAAGACCACACTGAGTGCATGGCTCTTGACGGGAGCATTTCTGTGATGAACCATGTTGGAAAAGCACATGCAAGGGGCTGCCTCACAGTGTAGAAATGCTCTCCTGAGGAAATTAACCCAAGCCCTCATGAGCAGGATTAATCCATTCATGAAGACAGTGTCCCCATGACCTAGTCACTTCTGCAGTTTCTGCTGTCTATGAATACTAACACGCCACGACTAGTTTTGCAACACAGGATCTCAGGAGCAATCTCCTTGCTCTACAGTCTCTGTTCTCAACAACTTATCCTTCTCAGTTTTGCTTTTCCCTTTCTTCCCAGCCAAGTAGAAAAAGAAATTTAAAAAAAAAAAAAAAAAAAAAAACTCCTACAAAGCAAGATATGAACACCAGCATGCAGACAGCGTATATTTGACATGGTTTTTGGCTAACAGCTGTTCCAAGTGACCGGATGGGATGAGCTTGATTCAGGCTCTATCTAGCCCTAATCCTGGTGACCGGTAGATATGCTTTTCAAAATCGGGGGCACATTTCACTGTTCCCTGTGCAGCAGAGTGCCTGGTACTCAGCAGAGCTTTGTTAAGTGTGTGCTGGATCTCCTACCTCATCACTGTCCAATAATGTTTGAGTTCACTTGGCCAATACTAAATACTTAGGCCTGGCGTGGTGTCTCATACTTGTGAGCCCAGTGATTCTACTTGCAGGTCACATGCATAAAAATTTCCCCATAATTTCCCAATTAAGGTAGGGGACCAGTACAAAACAAGAGAATTTCAGTCAGAGGAAAATGGCAGAATGTGATGGGTAATTCTTCAAATATCTCATTGTGATTAGCTGAAAAGAATGTTTAAAAATCCTAGATATTTTTATTATCTCAGGCAGTAGAAGACAGCTGGCTTAATAAAATATTGTATGCATCCTTAGTGAACTTGCAGTGTGCCGTAGCTCAGAGAGCGAGGGGGCGGGGTGCGTGGAGACAAATGCCTGACCTCTGTAGCCTTCCCACCAGCAACTTTCAGGCTAGATCCTGACATGCAGACCAAACTCAATCCTATAACTCCTGTGCATTTATGTCTTTCTATCTCTCTCTCTCCCCCTCTCCCTTTCTCTTCCTCTCTCTCCCATCCCTTTTTCCCTTCCTTCTCCCCATTAAACCTAGGATTTTGTATTTGTAATATAAACACTCTATCACTGACCTATATCCAAAGACAATATATGTATATACACACACACATATATATGTGTATATATATATATATATATACACATCATACACATACACACACATATATATACATATATATACATATATGTGCATATATGTATATATATGTATATACACATATATATGTATATATATGTACATATATATATATGAGAGAGAGAAAGTGTGTGTGTGTGTGTGTGTGTGTGTGTACGCACGCCCATGCACACATGTGTGCTTGCATATGTGTCTATGTTGTCCAGGCTGGCCTTGAATTCGTTATGTAACTTAGGAAGGCTTTGTACATGTGATCCTATCTCCTTAGCCTGTGGTGTAGCTGGAGCTTTCAGCCTAGACCACCCAGCAAGTTCTTACTAGCTTGGTGAGATCATGATTCTTTGTCATTTTCGGGGTGTTCTGACAAGCACTTTGCTTGGGGATAGCTTCCTTAAGTAAATGCAATGCATGGTTGATTGGCAGGATCAACCAGATGTATCAGGCAGCAAAGCCCTCCACCGAGTAGGTGAATGGAGGGCCTGGGGCCAACTGGCAGTCTAGACCTAAGCTCTGTATCAAAAAAGTTCCAGATTCCCATACCTTATTCATGCAAGCGAGGGAGTTTTCCCTGCAAATCGTTCAAGAGACCACTACAGACACAACCTGCTTCACTAATAACAGTTTCGAATATCTTATGCTGCATAATCAACCCTCTGGGTTATGCATGCAAATAGTATTATCTGAAGCCTTAGCTATCGGCGTGCAGGCTTCTCTATCTCTAGAGAAGTTTTAACTAATCACCGTTGGGTATGGCTTTCTGATCAAAGTACTTCAGAGCCTGTTGAATCAGCTTAGAGACAGTAACAGAGTATCCGGGGGAAATGGAGGTGTTTCTTGTAAATGACAGGCAGTATGTGAAAGTGATAGTCTCCTCGATGTCTGTCCTTCTCGCTTCCCTTCACCTGTGTCTTTCATGGGAAGTCCTATTTGGTGAAAGGAAGAGGAAAGGAAGAGCAAAGCTCCTGAAGTCTTACCACAGGCCTGACTCTGCCACTGATGAGGTCACAGCCCGTGTTCTCTTTGTTTCCTCGCCTGAGTGATAATAGCAATAAGATGCCACCCTGCTCTGTCGTTCCAGAGCTAGAAGTGAACTCAAGTAAATGCTTTGGCATTCTGACTCATGTGTAAAGACAGATACAGTCAAGCATTCTGTAACCTCAATGTCCAGAGCAAGATAGGGGGCACAAAAAGGAGAGTCTGCAGAAATCCATGGGTAGCTAGTCTGTGTGTGTGTGTGTGTGTGTGTGTGTGTGTGTGTGTGCAAAATACAACAAACACCATGCGCTACAAGAACCAATGCCAAAAGTTGTCCTCTGATCATCTCACACACACACACACCACATATGTATCACACACACACATATATATAGATTATAGATTAGATATAGATATATCACACATGCACACCACACATCACACACACCATACACATATTGCCCACATATACCACACATGTTCATATACACAATTTTAAAAATCCCCATTTTATTATTAACTGAGATATGCAAAGTAAATTTCATCAGGAAGATAACTTTAAAACAACGGAGGGCCTGGAGGGATGGCTCAGTGGCTAAGAGTGCGTTATGCTTTTGTAAAGAATGCAGGTTTAGTTCCCAGCATCCAAAGTGTTATCTCACAACCCCCTGTAACTCCAGCTCCAGATTTGACAGGCTCTGCTGGCTTTCATAGGTACCTCATGCGTGTGGTACATACGCTTAGACTTGGGCATGTCCACATACATATGAAAAATTAAAAAAAAAAAAAAAAACCTGGTATAGTACACAAGGATATTTTATCTTAAATGTTCTTCATTAAAATTTGCCTCTCTGAATGCTGAAAGCATTCTGCAGGGCTAATTGCCAGTTAGGAATAAGACTGTTGTAAACAGGCCAACAGTTAACTGCATACATTTGTCTTTTCAGAGCTCAGAATGATTTCTGAGCCCAAATCTCTGACTACAGAGCACTTTACTATCACAAACTCAAAGCCGAGTGGTGTTTAGGAGACAGAGATTTCAGGGGGAGCAAAGACGTTTGTCTCTGTTGGATTCTGTTCCTTGCTCCTTATTTTAATCATGCACCTTTTAGTGGCGTCTGTAGTGTTTTTTTTTTTTCCCTCCCACACTCACTGTAGGTATCAACTAAGATTTCAATGTGAAAAAAGAAAAAAAAGGGGGGGGGCATTTCACACAAGATGCAAAATGACTAATTTAATAAATCCAAGAAAAGAGCTAGTTTTTATTTAAAGAGAGGCGGCCAAGCTGAAGGTCGCAGTATTAACCTGCTACTCAAAGACGCCCTGCACGTGACAAAAAAGCAACAATAGCTTATTATTTAACAACAACAACAACAAAAAACTTTTGTCATAAGAACTCATATGTATCCAGCATACTATGTTTGCACGACAAGACGGCTTGCTCCAACAATTCACGGCAGGGATAGGTGGGTGTTTTCTATCTTGTCTCCAAAGTGCAGAAATTTGAATCAATAGCAGTAACAACAAACAAACAAAAAAAAAATCAGACTAAAGGATACTAAAGAGGACAAGTATGATCTAAGTAAACTGTATGCATGTGTGGCACTATGAGACGTCGTCCTTTGTACCGTCTCAGAAGTGATTTTAAGAGACAAGTGGGTATCTACCACTTCAGTGACCAGAATGGCAATCTCAATACAAGGGGGCTTTGTTTTGTTTGAGATAATACGTGGGCAGGTTCGATGTGTGAAGGGGCAGGAAATACAAGCGATGGGGTTTTCAAGAGTACTCACGGGGAAGTGATTCAAAGCCACACATGGTGCTTTAATTGGCTCTTTTGAGTATTATGGGACTGATTGCACACAAATGCTGGGGAATAATAAGGACAAGAGAACAGACATGAATCATTCAACATTACTCTTAAGACGGCTTGCTGCGGTGGGAGATCTGGAAGGGAGCAATATCGGGACAAAGGGTTAACAGTCGTGTCAATTAAAGCACCAGATCTTCCATCTGAAATTATGGTGGAGTCCGGAACTACTGCTGTGTTCACCAAGGTGAGGGGGGGAAAAAACCCCGAAACTTAGTTCAAAGCGTTTAATGGCAGAAAGCAATCGATTTTCATCTTAAAGAAATCTTACTTGGGAACATGAAAATGGCCCATCAGTGCGTGCATTTCATAGCTGGCTCTTCATCTCGGGATGTTGTCTTCATCAGCTGCATCTTCTGCACAGAGATTCGTAAATGGAGACTAGAATTGTAAATGTATTCTTTTGAAGAATTAGCACAACACATTATTCTCAATGGTTTCATTTGCAAGGGTAGCTTTTGAGTAGAGTTCAGAGGTATCTTGGGTACATCCAGCACAGAAAGGAGCCTCTGTCGTGTTTGGTCTCGTTGAGTTTTATGTTCAGCTGTGGATTAACCCCTTAGGAGAGAGGCCCTTCATCAATTCCTTTGAAAAAAAATATACCTACACCCATTACCATGCATATACATTTGTACATGACAGCCAATCATGCCTGTGTATTACATACAAAGATACTTAGTTGTGGTACTTCCTAAGTTTAAACACCAGCCTCATTAAGGGGTCCGAGTTATCACTCAATAGTATCTCACTATACTTTCCCTTTCAAAATCAAATGACCCCAAGGACATGCTTAGTCTAATGTGAACTCAGCTGACATCTGGACGCAATAAGAGACTAGATATTTATATTATAATGTGTTACAGCTTCTTCCTAGCACATACTGTCCTGACAAAGTGTTACTATATAGAATCTAATTGGACAGTCAGAAAAGTCTCTGGACCAGATCCCTGATGGTAGATAGACGCTAGGGGCTATGCTGTTGGAAGAGCTGGTTCTAGTATTTCAGATCTTTGAATGAACCCAGTTCTCTTCCTTTGGTGGAGTCAACAAAAATCATCCTCACCCAGCCCCCCTTATTATGGTTTAGATGGCCAATAGGTTTGGCCCATAGCTAATGGCACTATTGGGAGGTGCCTGGATTAGGAGGGTGTTAACCTCTATGGTGGATTATGCCATGGATGATGTATACACTGAGTGTTGGAAGTAGAGTAGAAGGGTAGCACGTGTCTCTGAAGTACAGATCTTCGCCTGAATCTTTCTTCTCACCATGTCCTTGCTTCCGGAATATCATAGAATGAGCCACTTTCCTTTTCTTTCCCCTTATGCATAATAACTCTGCCTTGTCACAGAGTTAAAATCAGTGGCCAGTGACAGGGACTGAATGAAGTCTGTGAACCAAAACACAGCCTTCCTTCTTTAGCTGTTTTTCTCAGCCATTTTGTCAAGTAACATCAAACTGACTGGCATACCCCAGGCCGGTCCTAGCTGTCTCAAGAGTGATGTCATTAGGGCCTCAAAGTAGCACGAGAGGGCTCCCAGCCAGCATTCCCTTTAACTTCCCTGGAACTTAACTGTTAACACTAAGGCTGCAACCTGGGTGCCAGCAGCAAAGATGCCCTTCCTTTTCCCTGCCTTTCTTCAACAGTAGGCTTGATTATTTCTAGCAGGTCTGCATCTCTACTTCCATTGTGGGAAGATGAAGCTATATTCATTTAGATAATGAGAACCCACCCAAGGGTGGCCCAGGGCCAGATGCAGAGCAAAACAATAAGACAAATATCAAAATACATCATGTGTAGGTTTTCAAGGGGGCATTCCTCTCTGACTCCATTTAAGTTTAATGATAATTAGGTGGTCGTTGCTTTCTAGCAGTTGGATGTATCTATCTTCCTTTGGCAGACATATTAGTTGGTTCCGATGACTATAACGAATACCGCACACTGGGCACTTACATGGCAGAGACATATTTGCTCATGTTTCCAGAGGTTTACGAACAAGATCGAAGTACAGGCAAGTGCTGGCAAGTACTGGCCTGGGTTGGTTTCTGGTGAGGGCTTGCTCTCTGGCTGCGGGCATCTGGCTGCCTTCTCTTTGTGTTCACACACAGCAGACACAGGGGATGCTTCTGTGTCTTTTCCTACAGGTGTACCTGTAGCTCATCTATCCATAGCTTTCACTCTTAGAGTCTCATCTAACTCTTGGGCTCCCATCTCAAAGCTGCACATTCAAGTTAGAGATTCAATATATTAATTTGGCACTTGGACCTTATAGATTGTACGATTATATAGATCATACTATAGATTATAAAATAATTATAAAAATGTGATCCTTGTTTATCATTTCTTTTATTCTTGAACTAGAGTTTTTTTTCCAACCATAGAGGAACAAAAAACAATAAAAACTTTTTTATTATATCGTTGATATTTTGAAAACTTAGAAAGTACTGCATGCTTTAAGTCAAACAACACAACTTCACCTTTTGACTTTTCTTATCCCTTTTTTTTTTTTTTTTTTTTTTTTTTTTTTTTTTGGTTTTTCGAGACAGGGTTTCTCTGTGTAGCACTGGCTGTCCTGGAACTCACTCTGTAGACCAGGCTGGCCTCGAACTCAGAAATCCGCCTGCCTCTGCCTACCAAGTGCTGGGATTAAAGACGTGCACCACTACTGCCCGGCTTCTTATCCTTTATAGTGATAAATGGACTTTTAGTGAAAGATCAGAGAATACATATATAGGAAATATGCAAACACAGGTATAAATACTGCTTATTTTAGTTCTTCTAGAAGCAGGAATCTTTAAAAGTCTCTGTTTTTCAATAACCAAATAAATATGAAAGTGCTTATACAGAAGAATTCTGATGATTTCTTTAGCATATCTAAATTTACATATATATATAAATTATATATATACATATATATATATAATGATTTCTATTTGGGGAAGAATAAAACATGACCATTACTAAAAAATCATAACTCATTAAAACAATAAATATTACCATTAATATTAAGTTGTCACCATGGAGGAGGTGACTAAGAACAACCCAACCTTGCTTTTATTTCCATTTAAGCTGTTTCTCACTTTGAGTAATGGTCACATTTTAAGCAAGGACACCTGGGTGACATAGAATAGAAGCTGTTTGTGTAGGCTCCTTTCTAACAGTATGGGTCCATCAGAATTCATTCTAACATGACTACCACATTGGCAAGTACTACAGCAAACTGTTTTAACAGCTGTTGAACCCAGAAGAAAAGCCTGGCAGAAAACGGCCCGCATTTTTTTGGTAAGAGTTCTGTGGGCATTCACACAGCTGCCATGAGCGGTGCTGAATCTTAACTGTGGCATTAGCTGGGGACTTCCGGGTCCAAAGGAAGTCTGAGGGGCCAACTGTTTTATGTACCTTGTAGCACGCCTAGATGTCATTATTTCATATATTTTTAATTTTTGCATATGAACATTTTATTTGCATGTATGTATTTATCTTCAGGTATATCATATTTGTGCAATACCTTTGAAAGCCAGAAAAAGCTTTCAAAAGGATGTTCCCCCCAGGGCATGAGATTTGGGAGAGGTTGGAGTTGCAGGTGGTTGTGAGCTGCCATGTTTGTTCTGGGAATACACTCTGGGTTCTCTGGAAAAGCGACCTTTCTTAACCCCTGAGCCACTTCAGCAGCCCTTGGTATTTCACATAGAGAGGGGGGGTCTTTGCAACTTTTCTAAGACTGACTAGAGGAATTTTTCTATGATGTAAGCATTTCAATTGCTCCAAAAGGGTTTGCATGTTATATATAAAACAAAAAGCAAACACCACAAAAACAAATGTCATGGCTTAATCACCTTCGGTGTAGGAGAGATGGTATCAAATAGTCAGAAGTGTTTACTGGGCTGAGATGCCAGACAGAACACTGATTTAAAAACACTTTCCAGTTTTTGGTGTTCTCTATTCTGCATGCTGTCCTTGGAGACGCCAAGGCAGAGGGAGCTGAAGATATCACATCTCTGAGCTCAGCCTGGGGAAGAAAAGGAGATGGAATAGCAGAGGCAGAACAGTACCTGCACCAGACAGGATGGTAGATGCCAGGCTGTGAGGACCTACTATGGGGAATTATCAACTTTATTAAGTGAGAAGCACTTAGGCAACAGATAAAACACAGCTTGGGGGTCTCTGTGAAAACACAGATGTGGCGAGATAGGAAGGGCTCTGATCCCATGAATGGATTCACCTCTTGATGGATTCCCATTATGATGATGAAGGTAAGGCCTATTGGAGGTATGGGGCCACCAGAGGCATGTTCGTGGAAGCTGAATCTTGCTCAGTGTTCTCTGGCCACCCTGCCGTGAACTGCTCTGCCACAGCCTCCCTGCTACAGTAGAGTAACATGTCTGAAACTGTGATCTAAATACATACTCTCAGGGATTTGGGTCATAGCAGCATGAAAGTAACTAATGCCTTTGCTTGCTTTGAGCATCAATAGCATTAAATGAGGTGATTTGTATGAATGCACATACTCTGTAAAACAGCACTACACAGAAGTCTAAGCCACTGCAAGGTTACTCAGTTCATCCAACAGCCTTTGATTGCCTCCCTCATGTGACATTTTGGTGTTATTGAATTACGACACCTGTGATTAACTCATGTCAGTCTGTCAGAATCTCTCCTGACTTCAGCTGTGCAAAGTCCTGGGTCCCAGAAATCCCACAGCTCACGACAAACCTGGAGGTATATTTGACCTAGCAACAAGAATGCTACTTAATAATAAAATAAAGTAATTCTACCATCTTTATCTCTCCACTCCATCAGGAAGAAGCCAGCCAGTATGTCCAGAAATCCTGAAAGAAGGAGAGTCTCTCTAGAAAAGCAAGTTTGCCTGTGACAGGAAGGAGATGGATAGGTTCTCAGCCTATGGGTCTCGCTCTCTTTGGTGAGGAGGCTTGAACTACTTTTTCCCAGGGGTGGCTTAAAACCATCATAAAACACAGATATTTGCATTATGATCCATAACTAGCAAAATCACAGCTATGAAGTAACAATGAAAATAATTTTACACACTATTGTAGATGCCAAGAAGTGCTTGCTGACAGGAGCCTGTTATAGCTGTCTCCTGAGAGGCTCTGCCAGAGCCTGACCAATACAGAGGCGGATGCTCACAGCCAACCATTGTACTGAGTGCGGGGTCCCCAATGGAGGAGTTGAAGAAGGGACTGAAGGAGCTGAAGGGGTTTGCAACCCCATAGGAAGAACAACAATATCAACCAACCAGACCCCTACAGAGCTCCCAGGGACTAAACCACCAACCAAAGAGTACAGATGGAGGGACCCATGCCTCCAGCTGCATATGTAGCAGAGAATGGCTTTGTCTGGCATCAATGAGAAGAGAGGCCCTTGGTCCTGTGAAGGTTCCATGCCCCAGTATAGGGGAATGCCAGGGCAGTGAGGGGGAGTGGGTGGGTGGGTAGGTGGGTGGGTGAGGGAGCACCCTCATAGAAGCAGGGTAAAGGGGGAGGAGAGTGGGGGGAAGTTTCAGAGGGGGAACCTGGAAAGGGGATAACATTTGAAATGTAAATACATAAAATATCCAGTAAAAAGAAAGTAATTTTATGATTGGGGGTCATCACAACACAAGGAACTGTATTAAAGGGTCTCAGCCATTAGAAAGGCTGAGAACCACCGCTTTAGGGGATATCTTTAATAAAGTGGTATCTTTAATAAGGAAACTGAGCCCCAGGTTCAGGATAGCACCCTCAAAAACAGAGCTGACTTGCCTTTGTATGACCATCAATAGGTTCTGGTAAGCCATGTTGGTAGGAGTGGTAATCTGCTTGTCCACAGAACATGGAATCACATGCCTCCACTTTCCCAGCCCCTCCTTACCCATCTCGCGTCCAATGCTCTGTCTGGTAGCCACACACTTACACCATGATGTGAAATGTTCAGCCCCGTTAAGAGGCTGTGACACCTAATCTTTGCCCCTCCCCCTATAAATAGGAGCCAACAACATAAGCATCCTTCCGAATACTGCAGGCTCTCAGCTAGGCTCTGGATATCACCTCAGTTTCAGATACTGTCCCTCCCACCTACCTCAGAGCCATGACAAATGGTATAGTGTGCTTCCACACTGCCTTGGTGGCTCCTGTGTGGCTGCCGATGCAGCCTGACCCAAAGCCTGTTGCTTGTTTTGGGAACTGGAGCTCATTAGCTGCAGGTGTTATCTGTAGATAACATGTAGATCATGTTGTCACATGATCATGGACACTTAGCAGTAGAGGGGGGATGGGCAGGGAGGAGACAGAGATAGTCTCATCACTTTGACCCAACACAACCATTTATGGCAAAAAAAATAAATAAACGAATAACACCACCTCTCTTCGAACCTCAGAAAAGACATGAAGCTTCTCCCTAATGATCAGAAGAAACTTCCGTGGCCCCAAAGCTAACAATGACTTAATGCCGGTCAGGCAACCCATGAACTGGCCAAACAAGCTGGCTTGGTTAGCAGGTGAGTCAGAGTAACTATAGGCCTCTTAGGTCTGGGATGATCCGTAGTCCACTTGCACCTGGTCCCTCTTACCTGTGGGAAGTCTCCACACTCACCTGCCGAAGTCTTGCTCTTTACCAGGGCGGGGCACAAGAGTCTAGGGTCATAGCTCCGAGCTTTGCAGATGGATGATGAGGTTTATGGTACAGCTCTTAAAATGCTGGTGATCTTCGCTGGGATGAGCCCTAGGACTTGGGCGGTGGGGCGGGCAACTAGGAGGAGACCTATTTGCAGTCTGGAAAAGACTCTGGAAGGAATTAAGTCGTGGATGTTTTTAATGACTCCCGGTTCCTTCAGTGGAGGAGGGATGGTAGTGAGCTGACAGATGTTTAACAGCGGGCACCCTGGGGAGAACAAAAGCAAAAACAACCCCTGACTTGTGTGTTGGCCCATTTCCACCACGTAAACACTCCCACTGAGAAATCTGTCTGGCTCTCATTTGCCTGTCTGGGGAATCCTTCCGTCCCTTAACAGAAAAACGTCTCACCTGATGGATACTAGGAAAATACATTTATCAAGAATTAAAAAGGCATGAAAATTATTTCAACAAGAATAGTATATTGAAAACCTTACTTGCCTTTCTTAAGTACCTGTTAGCAGTTCAGTGTCTTGGTTAAAATTTAGTTTCCCGGGTCCTTGTGGTATGGGCTTTGACCCTGGTCTCCTTCTCTTCTAGCTTCTGGGGGAATCTAGCATTCTGCACAGTTCCAACACCCTCTGTGAATACACTATAATGCTTCACACCCCCAGGTCTTGCCATAGATGGGTGGCTCTGACACTTTCTCCTCAAGTTCAAGTGGATGTTAAGTACCTAATCCCTGTGGCTACATCATCCCTGATTAGTCACATCTGAAAGTAACCGTAAAAGCTGATACATTGTATCTCTGTTCGGGCTGTGTGACTTTGGGGTAATTATTTTTCTTATGGCTTCTAAGAAGATGTTTGCTATATACTGTGAGCTCCATAAATATTTCTAAGTAGCCGAATAATTCATGAATGGTAACTGAAGTGGTCTCTTGCTTGTCTTTCCGGTGGTGTGAGTCTGAGTCTCTCCCCCAGGTTCATGTGTTTCCATTCTTTTGTGCCTGATTACTAGTGCTGTTTTCAGAGGTTATTGGAGTTTTAGGATGTGATGTCTAGCTGATGGAGGTGAATTTCAGGGGAGGGGCAGATTCCTGAAGGCATATCACCCTGCTACCTGGTTGACCAGGTTGTCAACATGGTCCAACCTGCTCCATTTCCTCCCCAACCACAGAAGACGGGAAGATGGAAATCCCTTGAAATCTTGAGCCAAAAAGCCCTTCGTCCCTTAAGTTGTTTACAGCAAACATCTTGTCCCCAGTGAGGGATAATCACACAATCACTACTTAAATCTTAACGTCTAAAGTCCCTCATCATTCATTGAAAATAACAGTGGTCAGCACAGTGCAACAGCAAAGGAGATTCCTAGGGGTCGCCTAAGACCATGGAAAATATCAGATTTTTACATCATGAGTCATAACAGCAGCAAAATTATAGTTATAAAGTAGCAACAAAAAATAGTTTTATGGTTTGGCGAGAGCACAACATGAGGAACTGTGTGAAAGGGGGGTAGCGTTAGGGAGGGTGAGAACCACTCTCCTAGATGCTAAAAGAGAAATGTGAACAACATTACTTATGGCATATAGGTAAATAAAAATGAACACGTTTAAAGTCTGTATAAATAAGATTTTGAAAGCAGGAGGCCTGTGTGAGAGCATGTTGCTCTCTGCTTTATGAATTTAGTTTTGCTTTTATTGTATGTATCATTGCTTCATACAGAGGGATATTCATCTGAGGAAAACTTACCAGGGATTTCATGGGGATGGGGAAGGGCCATGGTCCTCTCTCTCTCTCTCTCTCTCTCTCTCTCTCTCTCTCTCTCTCATTCTTCTTCTTCTCCTCTTCCTCCTCTCTTCCTCTTCCTCTTCTCCCTCTTTCCCCTCTTCCCCCTCCTGCTCCCCTCCTCCTCCTCCTCTTCCTCCTCCTCCTTCTTCTTCCTCCTCCTCCTCCTCCTCCTCCTCCACCTCCACCACCACCACCTCTTCTTCTTCTTCTTCTTCTTCTTCTTCTTCTTCTTCTTCTTCTTCTTCTTCTTCTTCTTCTTCTTCTTCTCTCTTTGTAATGATCTAGCAGAGTGATTTTTGGTTTTTACATCAACACTAAAGGTACTAGTATTTTTCACCCAGGCAGGTTTCTTTCCATCACAGTAAGTGGGTTGGTTACCTTTCTAACGGAAAGCTCTGGTGAGATCAGTTTCCTGGCTATAGTTGCCAAGGCACATCCCTCTCCTTCTCTGCTTCTCCATCAGCATCTGACAGGAAGAGAAGAGGGAGGCAAGGAGCAGCATTAGCACAGCTTGTGTGTGCTGGAGAAAGGCACTTGCCATGGCCACTCGCCCTGATCATCGGGCTCTTGTTCAACCAGTGCCCTTCAAGGAGTGCCCAGCTAAGCCTCGGAAACGCTGCTGAGAAGGCAGAGTGCAGACTGTGGAAGATAGCCATTATTTCTTGTCTTGATGCTGGTCTGCACAGCACAGTTCCTATGTCTACCTTAGGAAGCATACATTGTCTCTCTCCTCTCTCCTACACTTTTTTTTTTCTCTTAACATATTGCTACATGCTGAGGAGGGGGAGCGCTCTTAGATTAAAATTACCAGCTCATTAACATTAAGCCTTTAAAGACATGATTCAAATAACGGTAGGTTCTGAAAGACTTCGACCTCTCCTGAAGGCAGGTTTGCTCTTTGAACTGCATTGCAAGGCATGGGCATGGGCATGGTGCAGAGACTTAGATTAATTTTACTGTGAGATGGAGTATCTGTGATTTGGGGCTGAGAGTTCAATGGATTCTTTTCAATTTTCCTCAAAGAAAATTGCAGTGTCATCAGAAACTATGGAAGAAGTGGAGAGCTGAGAGACAGGTGCCAGCCACAGTAGCACTGTGTCGGTGATGGCAGTTCTTAGAATGACACCTGAGACTTAGGGTCTGGAACAGCATGTCATTCCTCAGTCCTTCTCTCTAGCTGTAGCTGCTGTAGTCTAGGCTGGATATGGTAAAAGGCAGCAGGGATCAGAAGATTCTGGGAGGAGGGAAAAACATGGAAACTGAAGCAGAGGTCAGAGACGAAGTAGTTGTGTGAACGCAGATGTTTTCAGCCTTCTGGAAGCTTCCTGGTCTCCAGGTATACACAAGGAGGAAACCATTCATCCTGTGGAGACCTGACATCTTTGTATCCAGCTCTAATTTGGGTTGCTGGTTTATGGTTTATGGTTGCTTTGGTGCTGATAGCTTGAAGCTTCAAGGTAGGTGGAGAAACTGGCTTCCTAGGCTGATCCTTGACTGAAAACCAAGAAGAGAGGGATAGTTACCGTTACATCGATTATACATATATCAAAACATCATGTTACACACACCAAAAAAAATAGATTGTTGTGTGTCTATTTTTTGAAAGGAACATAAATCTGGGGATTATAGACAGCACTATTAAGGTAACCCCCTTACAAGAAGTCGCAGGCATAATTTTGTCATAGCTCAGCTGCCCAGCCCAAGCAGAAAAACATTTCTGCCACTTGCTTTGCAATGCTTACGAGTTCCCACAGGCTCACGACTGTGAGACTGCGACACAACAGGCTGCCTCTCCAGATTTTGATTCCTTCACTTCGTAAAAAGTTTGACAGAGAAAAAGATGCTTCTGTATCTGTTCAACGCATTTGGCTCCAAGGAACAGAAACCCAACCGCCCCTGTTTGGAGTAATTAGGGTAAGGTGAGTTTACCAACAGGCATCAGAACTGGCTGGTCGAGTTGAACAATAATTTCTGACAAGGATCCGTGTCCTCTTTCTGTTTGCCGGGGAGGTTAGTTAAGTGAGCTCCTTTGGGGGTTTTGTTCTTTCTTTTTGTTATTTTTTCCTTTTTATCGAAAAAAAAGATTGTTATTCTCACATAATATATCCTGATTATGGTTTCCTGTCCCTCCAATCCTCCCAGTTCCTCCCCATCTCCTCTCCCATCTGGATCCACTCACTCCCTTTCTGTCTCTCACTAGAAAACAACAGGCTTCTAAGACATAGTAATATAATATAAAAGATAAACTAACACATTGGAGTTACAGACAAAATAAACAGCAGGAAACAAACCCAAGAGAAGACACAAGACACAGAACTTCACTCGTTCACATGCTCAGGAGTCCCATGAAAAAGACTAAACCGGAAGCCATAGCCTACATGCAGAGGACTTGACCCATGGAGACCCGTGCAGACCCGTGCAGACCCGTGCAGACCCGTGCAGACCCGTGCAGACCCGTGCAGACCCGTGCAGACCTGTGCAGACCCTGAGCAGGGTGCATCAGTCCCTGCGAGTTCGTAGAAGCTTTGATCCTGTTGATTTAGAGAACCTTGTTTTCTTGGTGTCCTCCATCCCTCTGGCTCTTACATTCTTCCTACCTCCTCTTTCTCAGGGTTCCCTAAGGCCCAAAGGAGGGGATTTGATGGAGACATCCCATTTAGGGCTGAGCGTTCCGAGATCTCTCACTTTCTGCATAAGGTCCGGCTGTGGTTCTCTGTATTTGTTCCCATCTGCTGCAGGAGAAAGCCTCTCTGATGATGGCTGAAGGCACTAACCTCAGAGTATAGCAGAATGTCATTAGGAGTCAGAATGTCATTCTATTGCCCTCCTCCTTTTGCTTAGAACAGTAGTATTTGGGACTACCCTAGGTCCTTGGGCTATCTAGTCTCAGGTTCTTGGTCACCCGTGAAGTGTTAAGTATGGATTCCATCTTGTGGAGTGGGCCTTTAGTCAAGTCAGATGCTCGTTGCTCTTACAAACTTTGTGCCACCATCCACCTAGCATGTCTTTCAGGCAGGACGCCATTGTAGATCAAAGGGTTTGTGGCCGGACTGGTGTTAATGTTTTGCTTTTGGCAGTGTGCAGAATATCCTCTTGTACCAAAGACACTAGAACTCAGAGGTGAAGACTCTGTGGGCACCAGCTTTACTTCTCCGTGTGCAATGAGTTGTGTAGGTGCTGTCTTTATCATGAGGTTGTGGAGAGCAACCTAGAGTCTTGACATCAGCCTGGATTGTTTGGGGATCCCTATGGGACACCTTTGACTTAACAACTCAAGTAGATGTTACCCATTTCCTGGACTGTAAACTTTGGTGACAAGAGACAGTCAGTTGGGACTCTATTTATGCCATTATTTGGCAATTTTATTGAGATCACCTTCATACATGTATATGTTCTAGGAAGCTTCTACTGTGTTAGCTTCCTGTACTACCCCTCAAATGGTTCTTAATTCTTTCTGTCTCTCCCCATATTCCCCCTCTCGACCCCCCTGCTCTCCTCCTCCCAGGTTGATCCACCTGTTCCAGCTCTCCATCCATCCAACACTTTCTATTCTATTTCCCTTCTAATTTCTGCTTCTATTTCACTAGGTGCTATAGGTCGGTTTAAATTGCTTGTCCAGTCTTGCTTTACCACTGTGGTAAGTGGGATGCATTGAGAAAATTATCCATTTCTTTTGGATTTTCCAGTCTGGTAGAGTACAGGTTTATAAAGTATGTTCATTTGACTCTTTGAATTTCCTTGGTGTTTGTTGTTATGCTGCCCAATTAATTAGTTAACTGACTAATTAATTAATTTAATTATTTATATCCCAAATGTTGCCCCCTGCCTGTTCCTACTCTGTTTCTCCCTCATTCCCCTCCCCTTCACCTCTGAGAGGGCACCCCTCTCCCTGTATCTCCCACCCTGTTGCATCAAGTCTATGCAGGGTTAGGCACATCCTTTCCCACTGAGGCCAAGTATGGCAGGTCTCTGCTACACATGTGTTGGGGGCTTCAGACCAACTCATGTATGCTCTTTGGCTGATGGCTCAGTCTCTAGGAGCTCCGAGGGGTTAGTCTAGGTTAGTTGACATTGTTGGTCTTCCTATGGGGTTGACATCTCCTTGAGGGCCTTCAATCCATTCTCCTGGCTCTCTGGGACGTCCTCCTGTATCTCCCCATACCTAATCTTGTCCTCTATTCCCCTAGACCTCCCCTCACCCACCCACCCAAATGTCTCCATCCTTCTGCCTCCTATGACTACTCGGCTCTTCCTTCTACATGAGATTCAAGGATCCTTGCTTGGATCTTCCTTCTTGTTTAACTTCTTTGGCTCTGTGGGGCATCTTATGGGTATTCAGTGAGTACAATGTCTGCTTGGTGCATTTTTTTTTTCGCTTGTTGAGTATGTAGTATCCTTCTCTATCTTTTCTGGTTAGTTTTGGTTTGGAGTCTATTTTGTCAGCTATTAGAATGGCTATCCTAATAAGGAGCAAGTTTGTTCCTTGCTCCATTTGCTTGCAATGCCTTTTTTCATCCTTTACTCTGAAGTAGCATCCATCCTTCATCATGAAGTGTGTTTCTTGGATGCAATATAAGGATAGAGATGGACCCTGTTTCCATATCCATTCTGTTAGTCTGTGTCTTTTTGTAGGGAGAATTGAGAGCATTGATATTGAGAGTTATTAATAAGCAGTGTTAATAACAGTGTTGATCCTGTTATTTTCTTGTAGTGTGTGTGTATGTGTGTGTGTGTGTGTGTGTATGTATGTATGTATGTATGTGTTTCCCTCTTATGATTTGCTGGTCTGGGATTATTTATTCCGTGTGTTTTTTGGGTATAGTTTACCTCTTAGGTTGGAATTTTCTTTCTAGCACTTTCTATACAGCTGGATTTGTAGATAGAGGTTGCTTAAATTTGATTTTATCATGGAATATCTTATTTTCCCCATCTATTGTGGTTGGTGTTTTCCTGGGTAGTCTGGGCTGGCATCTGTGGTCTCTTAGAGTCTGCAGCACATCTGTCCAGACCATTCTGGCTTTTATGGTCTCTATTGAGAATTCAGGTGTGATATTAATAGTTCTGCCTTTACTTGATACTTGGACTTTTTTCCACTGAAACTTTGAGTGTTTTCTTTGCTCTACACCTTTAGTGTTTTGATTATTATGTGTCGAGGGCACTTTTTTTCTGGTCCAGTGTATCTAGTGTTTTGTATGCTACTTGATAGGCAATGATCGTTATGTTAGTGGGATTTTCTTCTATGATTTTGTTGAAAATAATTTCTGTAATTTTGACTTGGGTTTCTTCTCCTCCTTTTATTCCTATTATTCTTATATTTGGTATTATAATAGTGTCCCAGATTTCCTGGAGGTTTTGTGCAGGATTTTTTTTTTATTATTTTTAGACTTAATTATTTTTTGACCAAGGTATCTATTTCTTCTATTATGTCTTCAGTGCCTGAGATTCTTTCTTCTGTCTCTTGTATTCTATTGGTGAGGCTTACCTGTGTGGTTTCTGTTCAAGTTACTACATTTTTTCTATTTCCAGACTTCTCTCAGTTTTGGTTTTCTTTGATGATTCTATTTTTATTTTCAAGGTATTGAACTCTTTTATTCATTTACTTTCACTGTGTGGTTTGCATTTTCACAGACGACTTTAATGGATTTATTCATTTCCTCTTTAAAGACCTCTAGCATATTCCTAAAGGTTACTTTAAGACCTTTTCTTGTGCTTCAGCTGTATTGGAATACTCGGGGCCTGCCTGCCATAGTAGGACTGCTGGGCTCTAGTGGAAATATACATATTATCTTGATGCTGACATCTAGGCATCTGGGTCTGGAAGGATTGTAATTCTAGGTGCTGATCTCTGGCCTTGTCTTGGTTGAGTCAGCATTTTGTCCCTTGGCTTGGCTTCTGTTGTCCTCTCTGATTCTTAGGAGAGTGTGTTGCCTGGTAAGAAATTCTTCTGGGATCCTGATAGGTATGGCCATAGGGGGTTCCAGGTAAAATGTATTTCTAGGTATTAGAACCTAACAGTTAGGAATGGGGATGGGCTGGGAGGGGTGAGGGAGTCCAGAAGAGGAAGGGAATCAGAGCATTCCACCAGGATCTGCTTTGTGCCCTGGGAATGGGGGCAGAGAGTGGGGTGAGGCTGCAGCAGGTGTTCTGCTGCCGAGTTAAAGATGAGACTGGGGGGTTGGTTTGGAAGGAGCTGAGGCAGAGGTAAAGATCGGCAGTTAACCAGGGAGTGCCTGCTGGAGTTGGGGGCCAGAATGAAACCATGAGTGAAGAAGAAGAAGTTAGGAGGGGAAGATTTGTGTGATCCACTGGAGATGGAGAGTGGAGAGGGAGGCCACAGCAAGTGTTCTGCTGCAGATCTAGGCAAGAGACTGGGGCATTGGATGTGGAGAAGAGGAGGTATACTTGAAGATCTGCAGTTAGCCTGACAGTTTCCCTGGCCAGAGTCTCCTTTGGGGAATTTGAATAGCTGCCAGGAGTGCTTGGAACCAGCTCTGTCTTCCCTCCCTTGAGTTGCATGGATACGGCTGTCTTCTTGTGTCTTTCTTAAATACTTTTTCCTAGAAGTTTTTCTTCTTTTCCTATTGACCAGAATGGTCTCACACATGCCATCCCTGAGCCCTTAGGGAGATGGATGACACTTGCAATTAGACTAATTGGATTCACTGCCTAGAACTCATGTTCTCTAGAATGTCCTGAGGGAGAGACGGGTACGTGAACAAATTCTGGATTCGGATAGGATGAAAGGAAAATGACACTAGATGGCTTGGCATCAAGAATCTCTACAATTCCTTTGGATCATGGAGCCCCCCCCTCCCCCCACTCCTCTCAGATATAAGAGTTGGTGTCTTAGTTAAGGTCTCCATTGCTACAATGAAATAACATGACCAAAAAACAAGATGGGAAGGAATAGGTTTATTTGACTTATACTTCCATATGGATGTTCATCACCAAAGAAAATCAAAACAGAAACTGAAATAAAGCAGGAACCTGGAGGCAGGAGCTGATGCAGAGGCCGTAGAGGGATGCTGCTTACTGACATGTTCCTCGTGGCTTGCTCAGGCTGCTTTCTTTTTTTTTTTTAATATATTATTATTATATGTGCACTGATGTTCTGCCTGAACGTATGTCTGTATGAGAGTGCCAGATCCTCTGGAACTGAGTTACAGACAGTTGTGAGCTGCCATGTGGGTGCTGGGCATTGAACCCTGATCCTCTGAAAGAGCAGGCTGTGATTTTAAGCACTAAGTCATCTCTCCAGCTCCAGCCTACTTTCTTATAAAACCCAGGACCATCAGCCCAGGATGGCCCCACCCACAATGAGCTGGCCCCTCCCCTATCAATCACTATTTATGAAAATGCCCTACAGCTGGGTCTTATGAAGGCATTTTCTCAGTTGAGGTTTTTCTCCTTTCAGAGGACTCTTGCTTCTGTCAAGTTGACATTAAAACTAGCCAGCACAATCACTATCTAGGGGACATTTCTATGAACTTTGTGTTGAAAGTGGTTGAGGTTCGTCCTCACAGAAGAGCATTGTGGTTTTATGTTTACGTTTTGTGTTTTTATTTTGTGTTTTGACTTCATGCATTGCCAAGTACATGTGGCTGAAGATGTCAACCTTTAGAATCGTTTTAAAATCCTAGAGGAGGAAAAAAAAAAAAAAAAAAAAAAAAAGACAACCTCTGAACTCAGGAAGCCAAAGCAGATAGATGGATAACAAGATTTGACTTTCAAGACTTCAAAAACTACTTAGATGGAGTTACCAAAAGCTGCTGACTGAGGGGGCCTGATGCTGACATCATTCAACCCCTTAACCCTTCAAAGAGTTTACAACAACAAAGGCTTTTCCCTTTGTAAGTATGTGTGTCAAACTAATAAAGGAGACTCCTACCAAACAGGCCTGTGTGGACAGAGTAGGCCACTGATATCTTAGTTTGAACTTTTTTTCTCTGGAGCTCTTACATCCATTTAAATAGATTTATTTAGTTTCCATGCCTCAGATCATGGGAGCTGTCGTGATAGAAGCCAGGAGAAAGTGAGGGTCATTGCAGATGAAACGGAGGAAGGAAGCGAGTATCTGTGGCTCTCATGAAGGCTTGAGATTTGGAACCATCCCCTGGCTATGTTCCAAGGAAGCTACAGACATCTCAAATTCATGATAGTGTGCCTCAAGACACCAAAACAGTAGAGAGGAAAAACTTCAGACTACTTCAGGTTTGGGAAAGATCTAGAATGACCAACTCTTCCAGGTAGGCCAGACTGCCCCTTGGCAAACACTTGAGAAATTCTGAGCAAGTCAGGGTCCGTCTTGATTATTCTAGGGGAATCTGATGGAATGGACATTAGACCTTTTTCTGCCTCATAGACACAATGTCTGCCTCCTCCATGTCTATCTCTTCCAAGTAGGGTAACTTAAAAGGAGATGGTGTTACAACATTGCTGTGTGATCTTAGTGGGTATCGGGTCAGAACTTCGGCTGAGAACTTTAGGCCAAAATATTTCAACATTCATGAACTTTTCATTCCAATATCTCTGCCCTTTACACTGTATGACAATTCCAATGTAGTATCAGACACATTAATACACCTATAGAAATATTTGATGATATTTATAGCAAGTAAACTAAGTGTCTCAAGTATCAGTTACAAAGCTTGGGCTAGGTGTTGCTGCTGAATGGGTTCAATTTTGCTTATAGTGATTAAACTCTTCAGAAGCCTTCAGGTCTTGCAATGATGGGTAATGGAGTGAGTGCTGTGTTGTAAATGTTAATCAGTGTAAAACATCTTCAATTTATGATTTCATCAATTTGTTGTTCCAAGATCAAATCCACTCTGCCTTTCCCAATAGTTACTGAGGATTCTGAAGAATTAATGAACACGCAATGCCACTTAACATACTCATGGAATTAAATTCAGGAACTCACCGAAGGGACAATACTTGGTGAGAGATGCGACACTCGTGTGTTCTATTTACACATAATAGATTTTTATCCAGGCAACCAAGGTGTAGTTATCACCGTTTAAAATAGCTCTGCAAAGGTCAACTGAAATGCTCGATCTGTTTGACCCAAGCATAATGAAGCAAAAGCTTGTCCTTGAGTAATACTGTTGACTGAGGGTCACCCCAGGTTTGTAACCATGGGGCTTTTGGTCAGAAAGCTTTCTTTGTCTCATAGGGAAACAAAGTCAATGACACTTATTTATGAAGTGATCCCCAGGGATCCAGAATAATGATGATGATGATAATGATAATAATAATAATAATAATAATAATAATAATAATAATAGTAGTTGTTGTTGTTGTTGCAATGTAGTAAAGCCTAGAAGGTAAGGTCCTTGTCAGCACACCGTGTGTGAGCCTAGTTATTCTCTTATGGATTCAAAAACTACCAAACATCACCCCAAGGCCTGAAAAGCTACATTAGGTAAAGTAACCAAGGGTGTTTTAGACACTTTTCCCTAATGAAACAATGTCTAACATGGTCCTGAAATGACTCATGTCTATGTTTGTACCTATCTGACATTGCTACATATTGTGTGGTTTGGCTCTCCCAACCCAGTCACATATACTGGGTAGTAAAACATGAAATTTGAATGGAGCTTTTTTTTTTTTCTTTTTGTTTCATGTGGTTTTCAAAGGGCTTCGAGATTAATGTTCATGTTAGCCCCAGTTATCCCAGCATTTTAGAGCTCCTTGGTTTAAGGATTCAGTGTAACCCTTAGTCTTGGTATTCCTGACAAACTCATTGCATGAGAAAATCTAAACTATTTGTGGATAGATAATACTTTGCTTCTAATTATTGCAAATAAGGCTTCATCCCTTCTATAATATTTCATCAGTGAGTAACTCTTGTGTTATTGTTTTCTTTCTCAATTCATTTAAACCTTCAGACCAACTCTTTGCAGCTCCTCCAGTGGCCAGTGCACATGAGGTCCCCTGTTGCCTTTGTCACGACCCCCTAGCTCGGTATACTCTTGTGACTTCCGGGTTTTGTTCAAGGCCAGGTGGGCTAACATGACACAGGTGAGCCTGGATCAAACCCTGTCTTTCCTTTGAAATGTTCCCCAAAACCCCAGCTAATGATAACTTGAAATGAGAGCCCAGAATAGAAGGAAATTCCTCGTTTTTAGGTTAAACACGGTGATCGATTTTCTTTAAAGCCTTGGGCATGGAAATCCACGTTTCTTTCATTGTCCATCTGTAACTAATCTCCCTCTGTGGGAGAAGAAATCTGTTAGAAGTAGAAAGTCATAGAATAAATGAGTATATAATGCAGACTTTGTTGTTTGACTGTATGCACCCAACCCTGCAGTCCAACTTGAAGCTCAGTGGAAGGCTGAGAGGTTTCTATATTTAAGTGTGTGCACTGCACATAAACACCATACTGTAAGTCAGAGACACCTATACTCACCTAGGTAGCATTTTAAAAAGTTTATCAATGAATATGTGTCGGCCCCACACTAGTGAGTACCACAGGTGCTAGTGATTTGCTTCTTCAACACTGTGGAATGGCTCCAGAATGAACGGTGTAAATGAATTATCATAATCATTTGGAGACACTGGTGACTTGGAACAGTGTCTGGCAACACCCCAACCCTTGTTAGCACCCCAGCCAATGGCTCAATACCCAAATGGCTGCTATGCATACTCATACACAGAAAAAAAAAGGTACTCCTCCCTCCTCAAGGTAACATGCGGTGTCCCTTCTTTCTCAAAAGGATCCAAGCTTTCCCTAAGGTTGTAGAAACACTGAAAATAACTACCCTGGAGTTTAGGTGAGTAACCAAATATCACTAAAGTCTGTTGAGCCTTAAAGTTTAAGAGAAAAACAAGATTTTAAAACTAGAAGAACTGTGGCTGGCACCATGGGACACACCTAGGACTGAAATTATTAGTCTTTACTTTTGAAGCCATCTGTGCCCCTCCTTTGTGACACATTCACAAATGGTACTTCTTGGATTAGCTATGTTCTGAGTTGTCCCCCAAAGGCTCAGAACATTTGGTGCTGTTCTTTTATACTCTGCTCAGAAATTTTGGAAGTTTCTACCTGTTACCTTGAAAGTAAAATTAGGTCATCTACGTTTCATAAAAACTTAAATAGAAGTCAGATTGCTATTTGAAGGCAAAATATTTGTGTTTGGATAATTACATCACCTTTGAATTAGAATGTTTAGCATGACACCCTTTAAGACAGCAAGTCCCTGCAAAAAACTGTTTCCAAATTGCTTCTGGATGGCAATTTGGAATGCAAAGGTGAGCTGTAAGTGATCATGACCATATGGGATACTGCTAAGATCTTCCTTGGGTACCAGCGTCTTGGTAGCTGTCTTAGTTAGGGTTTCTATTACTGTGAAGAGACACCATGACCTTGGCAACTCTTATCTGGGGCTGGCTTACAAGTCAGAGGTTCAGTCCATTATCTTTACAGAGGAAAGCATGGCAGCATCCAGGCAGGCATGGTGCAAAAGAGGTAGCTCAGAGTTCTACATTCAAATTAGAAGGCAACAGGAAGAGTGAGACACTGGGTCTAGCTTGAGCATCTGAAAACTCAATGCCCACCCCTAGTGACACATTTCCTCCAACAAAGCCACACCTACTCCAACAAGGCCACACCTCCTAATAGCACCACTCCTTATGGGCTTATGGGGACCATTTTCATGCAAATCACCACAGCAACCTAGAGTCTTACCTGCTGATCATTGCAAAGGAGTGGTGGCCTTTAATACACACACACACACACACACACAAGCACACAAACACACAGGCACGCATGCACACATGTATACGCTCATGTATACGCTCCCTCATACATTATAGGGTAGGATCTACATATGAGAGAGAATATAAAGATTTTGTCTTTCTGAGTTTAGGTCACCTCGCTTAGTATTATGCTTTTCAGATCCATCCATCTTATTGAAAATGCCACGATTCCTTATTCGTTGCAATATTCTATATTCTAGTATTCTATAGTGTCTATGTAATTTTGTTATCCATTCTTCTGTTGATGGACACCTAGGCTGGCTCCATTCTCTTGCAATTGTGGGGAATGCAGCAGTATGCATGTGCAGGTCTCTCTGTGGGAGGATGTAGACCTTTGGGTCCAACCCAGGACTGGAATATTTGGATCATGTTTGTTCTATTTTTAATTATTTGAGGAGTTTCTGTACTGCTTTATAATGGCTGTACTCACTGAAGCATTCTCTCCAACATCTGTTGTTGGGTTTCTTGATGGTAGCCATTCTGACTGAGGGGAGGTGGAATCTCAAAGTAGTTTTAATTTTCATTTCCATGATGGTTAGGGATCTCTGTCTTTTAAAAATATCTTCTGATCATTTGTGTTTCTTCTTTTGAGAACCATTAATTTTGTTAGCCTGTTGATTGGCAGTGGGGATGCCTTCATGCTTTAAAACAAAATCCTTTGTAAATTTTGGGTATTAGCCCCTTGTACTGGCTCGATTTTTTATTTTCTTCTTCAACTTGACTGAAGCTAAGTTCATCTGAAGAGAGAACCTCAAATGAGAAAATGCTCAAATTGACTTGTAGGCAAGGCTATGGGATATTTCCTTTTTTTTTTCTTTTTCTTTCTTTTAAAGATTTGTTTATTTATTTTATGTATATGAGTACACCATTGCTCTCTTCAGACACACTAGAAGAGGGCATCAGATCCCATTATGGATGGTTGTGAGCCACCATGTGGTTGCTGGGAATTGAACTCAGGACCTCTGGAAGAGGGGTTGGTGCTCTTAACCTCTGAGCCATCTCTCCAGCCTGGGATATTTTCTTGGTTATTGATTGCTATGGGAGGGCCCAGTCAGCTGTAGCCTGCACCATCTCTGGGCATACCAATCTACAGGTAATGGTATATTAAACAGAGACAAACTTGGGTTGTATAAGATAACAGGCTGAGCAAGCTGAGAGGAGTAAGCCCATAAGAAGCACAACTCCATAGCGTTTGATCCAATTCCTGCCTTGAGTTCCTACCCTGACTTCTACTTATAACAGACTGTAAGATCTAAACTGGAACAAACTTAGTTCCCCGAGTTGCTTTTGATTATGGTGTTTATCACAGCAATAAAAGTAAAACTAAGTCCCCTCCCCCATCTGACACATAGCTGCTAAAGACTTTCTCCTATTCTACAGGCACTGTTGCTCTGCAGAAACTTTTTAATCTATGCAGACCCATCTATTGATTCTTGGGGTCAGTTCCTGTGATGCTTGAGTTCTGTTCAGAAAGCTCTGATCTACAGAGATACCTTGAAAAACAATCCTTCTATGTCTTAAATAAGTCTTTGGCACGCTCTGAGTTGATTTTTGTACAGGGTGAAAAATATGGATCTAGTTTCACTCTTCTATAGATAGAGATCCAACTTTTTCAGTACCACTTATTTATTAGGCTGTCTTTTTGTCCATTGCATGATTTTTGGCATCTTTGTCAAAACATAGGTGACTACAGTAGTGTCAGTTTATATGTGGATTCTCTATTCTGTTCAACTTGTCCACCCATTTGTGCAAACACTTTGGGAAGATCAAACATCCGGCCTACATTGACCTCATGCCAGAAATGCAAGGTTGGTTCAATATATGTAAATCAATAAATGTAGTCCACCATATAAATAAACCTGAGGATGGAAATCACACAGTCATCTCAATTAGGTACAGAAACATCATTTGAGAACATCAAAGATGCCTTCACAACAGAAATTCTGGAGACCCTAGGAACAGACAGGGAATAGCTCGAAATAATAAAAGCTGTATGCACCAATCTAGGTAATGGTATATTAAACAGAGACGAACTGAGCAGTCTCTCTGCTGGAATCAATCATAACAGTGTTAGAGGTTTGTCTGTTAGTAACCCTGGTGATTGCAGGTTCACCCAGACATGTAACCAGGGTCTATTGCTTAGAAACTCTATAAGGAAGCAAGTCAAGGGCATTTGTTTATAAAGTGCCCCCAATCCAAAATAATGACATATTTGTTTGTAATTCCCAAAGGTATACCCATTGCTTACACAATTGTACACAAGCCTAGTCATTCTCTACCTGATTCAAAAATTATCAAACATCAGTTCCCCAGGCCTGAGGAGTTACACCATGTAAAGTTAGCATCTCTAACACTGAGGGTTTCGTGATCCTTGTTCACCAACAGGACAGTCTACGTCTGGCTTTTTGAGGGCTTTGAAGATAAGATTTAATATTTTGAATCACATTTAGCTGTGTCTCAGTAATTCGTGGGTGAAGCAAGGACTTGCTTGTCACAATTCTTGAAAGCACATGTCTTCTGTCTTTATGCTATTACTGTATTGCTCTTGATTAAAATATTGAGATAATTATATTGCTTATTAAATTGCTCTGAAGAAGTATAAGATGGCACTGATGATGAAGATGAAAAAAGAAAAGAAGAATTAGAAGAGTTAGAAGACTGAAGAGGAAGAGGAGAAAAGGAGAAGAAGAAGGAGAAGGTGAAGGAGAAGGAAGAGAAAGGTCACAGTGAAAAGTAAAGGAGAAGCAGGATTTAGTCAACGTGGCTGAATTTGGAAAATGAACAAATAAAGAAGCCTGGTGGTCCTTCGCTGGCAAATTCAGCTTTGAGGTACTGATGTGAGTTTTAGGTTTAACTAGAGCAAGAGGTATGTACTGCTGAGCAGTGATGTGGTCACACACAGCAATGACCCATCACTGTCTTGGATCCAATCTCTCCTGCAAGGTCATCCGACAAGGTGTCAGAACTACCTTCGATTGAGAAATCTCTCCCTAAGAGATAAATTCCGCCTCTGGCTGGCACCGGGCTTCAGCCTCTTTTAGCATTGGATTCCTGGGGAGATTCCAGTTTCTTCGATTCCATCTTCTCACCAGTTTGATGACTGACCAGAGACTGAGGACAGAGTTCATTCACCCCTGGCAGCTCACAGTGAAGAATTTCACTTTTCTGTCTCTCTACTCTGAGCCTAGTACAAGTCCTGAGGACATTTTGGTGTTGAAGGTAAGTTTGAGGGATGGCTACACTGAAACGAATGGATATAGACTCCTAATAACAGACAGAAAAGTGGTTACTGAAAGGCCTTGTGATTAAGTGTAGTAAGAAAATCAAAGAGGGAGGGGTGGAAAGCCCCTCCTTTAGCTATGAGGGAGCAGCTGTAGATGAGAGTTTCTCAGACAGGTCTTGGAGAGTAGGAGGCCAGGGCTAGAGAGGTGTGGAGGGGGAAGGGGCTCCTGTAAACATGTGGCACGCTGAGGTCATACTTGGCGGAGACGGATGTGTTCTCTGGCAGCCTAGTGAATAATGGAATCCGAGAGCTAGGGGTGATCGAATCCAACTCCTCGTTTTATAAAGGAGAAGACTGAGGCTTATTGAATTATGGGGAGGGTGGAACTTGATTCTAATGACCTTTCCACTCTTCCAAACATCCGGACTGTTTTTGCAACGCAGGACCAAATGAACAGCAACAACATCTTTGTGCATGTATGCTGTGCTTTTTTTGTATACATTCGTAACCCCATAACTAGCATAATATCTTAGGGCAATTTCCAGATATCCTGATAGATGCTGGAAGTTATTTTTAGGACACAGAATAGGGAGGACATTTTCATTTCTTGCCCCTCTCAGTGCTAGAGCAACTCTGACTTGGAGTTCTGAGTGTTTGCCTGGCTACCGCGCAAGTCAAAGCTTGACCCTATCAGCAGTGATAAATTGATCATGAAACCAACGTCCGCCTAAAGTGAAACAAAGACCAGAACTCTCCAACTAGCTGTCAGCAGTGAAAGAGGGGGAGAGTGAAATGATATACAAAATAATAAGACTTGCCTACTACGAAAAGTAAGTGGACAATTTGCAGGTAATTTAAAGAAAGTGTTCTTGCTTTCGCACCAGAATCTGAGGCTAATTGCATAGAAGGCTGGTTCTACAGGGTTGGTACGGGCCCTGGGATATTCCATTATGAGTAAACACTGAAGAGCAAATAAGTAAACTGGGGGGAATCAGAGCAAGGAGGAGTATATAGGCAGGAATAAGAGGATGCTGCTGATGTGTGTGTGTGTGTGTGTGTATACTTACACACACACACATATATATGGTATATATATATATATATATATATATATATATATATATATATATATGATGTTCCAGCTTGGCAAGATCCAAAGGACTTGATCTTCATTCTTAAACTATGAAATTATCTTCATAGTGGCTTCATAACAGAAGCCAAGCAGTGTATTTGTCGTCCTCATAGAACTGACCAGCATGGGTATGACGCCCTGTTAGGAAGCAGAGAGCTCCCGTTTTTCATGTGCATGTCACTGTCATCGTCTCACTGTGACCAACAATTAAGCTCTTAGTTTCTTCCTTGAAGACATTAAGCCATCTTCCAACAAATTAACTTTCACTCCACAGGGAGTAAGAGGGAGCCCAGAGTGAATGTGCGTTATTGACAAAGACCACAGTTCCTCGGATCCATGGGACTTGGAAAGCCTTCCTATGGTCTATGTGCAGATTTTGCCAGAGTGGGCAGAAAACATTGGCTGCAGGTTCCACCCCCTCATGTCCACTGCCTGCAGTTTTGCAGATTTCATCACTGCCAGAACCTACAGGGACTCCCCAGGGAGCTTCCAATCCTTGGGTGACAGATTGGAGCCATGTCATCACGTCACCTATTCACGTGATGTCTCCCACTCTGAGCAGTTTCTATTGTCTTCTACCTTGCCAATGGCCACTGCGGGACTGTCTAGACTCTATATGGTAAGCCAATCTAGTACATTTCTTTTACAATTAGATGTTGTGATGGTTTGTATGTGCTTGGCCAAGGAGTGGCACTATTAAGAGGTGTGGCCCTGTTGGAGTGGGTGTGGCCTTGTTGGAGTGGGTGTGGCCTTGTTGGAGTGGGTGTGGCCTTGTGGGTGTGGGCTCTAAGACTCCTAGCTGCCTGGAAGCCATTCTTCTCCTACCAGCCTTCAGATGAAGATGGAGAACTCTCAGCTCCTCCTGCACCATGCCTGCCTGGATGCTGCCATGCTCCTGCCTTGATGATAATGGACTGAACCTCTGAACCTGTAAGCCAGTCTCAAATGTTGTCCTTATAAGAGTTGCCTTGGTCATGGTGTCTGTTCACATCAGTAAAACCCTAACTAAGACGCATGTGTATTCTATTGTATTCTATTGATTCTTTCCCCCTGGAGAATCCTAATACAAAGGTAGACTCAAAACTTCTCTCCCCATTCAATTAACTTGTACAGGATAAACTTAATTTTTCTGAAATACTGTTTCCTAGCTGTCATTCTTGTGGCCCTAAATCTCTCTTTTCTCCTCTTTTTCTCTCTTTCTTCTGTCTTTCTTCCTTCTTTCTCTCTCTCTGTCTCTCTTTCTTTCTTTCTTTCTTTCTTTCTTTCTTTCTTCCTTTCTTCCTTTCAATAGGAACTCACATAAACCAGGCCAGCCTCAGACTCACCACATAGCTGAAAATGGCCGTGTACTTTCTCATTCTCCTGCTTCTACCTCCAACCCCAGTTGCTGAGATTATAGGAACGTGCTATGCCTGATTTATTCAGTGCTGGCAATTGAGCCCACAGTTTTATGTGTGCTAGACAAGCCCACCACTGTGTGAGCTATTCCAACCCTTTTTATACTTTTTAAAATTGAACTTAGAACCTTTTACATAGTTGGAAACGGCTCACTTTTCCAACTCTACCACTGGACTACATATCTCCAGCACAAACATTCCTATACTTTTAATGGCTTCCAATGTCCAATAAAAAAAAAAAAAGACTAAACTCCTCTGGCATTAGGCAACCTACTATCCCATTCGTGTTCTCTGTTACTCTACAGGACAGGCGTACTGAGTGATCTTCTCAGAAACCTCGGGTGTATCATACTCTCAACTCTCTACCTTGCTTACCCTGCCTATGACTTCCTGAAGGTCTATCCATTCCCTCTGCCTGCTTAATAGATCCTACCCCTCCATGATGTCCACAGGGATCCAGAAGTAAGACAAGCATAGTTCCTATCACAAGGATTTTTAAACTCCAGCTTGTTGAGTGCCACGCCTAAATGTACGGCGCACGTGATCTCCGCACATGATTTCCCCCACAAGAGTGATTTTTTAATATAAGATATAAAACGTTAAGAGGATTTAGCTTGCCCAAGTTTCACTCTGTGAGGAAAGAAACAGGTACATAACTTTAAGCTGTTTTCGAATCCCACTCAATGTGTGGTTCTTCATTGAGTTGTTCCCAAACTCTGGGGTCTACATTTGACAAACTACTTACTCTTCTGAACTTCCTGACACTGATTCTGTGCCAGGCTTCTCAGCTCCTTGTCACATTTTTTCTTCTAGTTCTACCAGCAATGCTCATTGCTTTACGTCGCCATCTGCCTGATATCATGGTAGAACCATGGTCTATGTGCCCTACACTCACCTTGAGCGCCTAATCCCAGAGGAAGCTCAAACATGCAAATGAAATATGTGTATGCATAAATGAACATAATGATTAGTGGATGTTTCTGGCTAGTTAAAGTTACATGGATAGACAGCGAGCCTCAACAGAGACACTGTGTTCTTGTTCCTTATAATTATAAAGATACACTCAATGTTGATGGCAATAAATAGATTGTATCCCCCAAATCCCCCCCCCAAAAAAAGCATTAGGATGAATAAGTAGTTAGAAGACCCCACTCTGCCCAATAGGTCTTAGATTACATAAATTGTTCTCAAGAAAATCTCTAAAGGGAACATGCTGCATTCTGTCAGCTATGGAATATTCTCGGTGAAAGAGAAACTGTCTTTGCTAGCCTCCAGGCAGAAGAGCCTTCAGTAGGAGCCTGCTGATGGAAGACAGGCCAACAGTTAGCTAACATTTTTCCACCAACGACAATTTAGAAATGGACATCACTTGTCAGTTTGCATCAGATCCTCTTTGTCCCTCTCCTGGGTCTGACAACGCTGCTCTCTCTGTGGCTCCTGCCTCCTCCGCCATTTTGGTTCCTTAACCTTCTCGCATGGGAGACGGGCACAGGAGAACTCAGCGATTTGCTTCACAGTTCCTATGCTCGCTGTCCTCCCCATTCTTTGGACTTCAGATGAAGTTCTAGAACAAGCTACATTGTGCTCTACATAAGCAATAAAATGATCTTTGCAGTGGGTGTCAAAAGAAAAGCCATCAGACTGTGCCTACGCGAAGAAAGGCCAGATGATAAACAAGTTTGCTTTGGTTCAGTGACTGCCTCTGAGCCGCCTTGCATTTCACTGGAGGCTACAAATACAGAGGCAGATGAAATACTGTTTCTGAGCTGAAGGTGCTTATTATCTTCAGACACCTTGGTGTGTGATTGCTATGCTATGCTAAGTGCAGACAGAGGGGGGAAGTGAGAGGGAGGGAAGCCACCCCACCTCAGGGTGAGGAAAAAGGTACAGGCGAAAATGGCCATATTGTCATGCTGCAATGTAAAGAGATCTATGAAAAGTGAAGTCACAGTCTCAGGGAAATAGTTCCCAGTAGCTTAAATAAGGGTTCCATGGCCCAGATAAAGCCGAAGTACTGTGATAGTTAATTATTTTGATAAATTAATATTTTGCTCTGTGTGTGTGTGTGTGTGTGTGTGTGTGTGTGTGTGCGCATGCGCGCACTCATGTGTACATAGCACACAATATGGAAGTCATAAGACAACTCACAGGACTCAGGTCTTTCCTTCCACCACATGGGTCTGAGGGATCAAGTTCAAGTCATGGGGCTTGGGTGTAAATGCCTTTGCCTGCCACGCCATCTTACCAGCTTTCGATTTATTTCTTTTAATCACATGGAGCAGGCAACACTCACAGCTCCACACATAGATTCTAACATCTGAGATTATTTTTGACTTGCTTAAAGCCAGGTGTATATCCCTCGGCCATTTGGCTGGATAACTATGATTACGAGCTAGCAGCCTGTGTGTTGTGGGTGATGCCTGGCCTCTGCCCATAGCCAGTGCTGCCCACAGTTTATCTCAGCAGGATAAGAGAACACTCCTGAATTTGTCGAGATTGCCTCTGGTTAAGAAACACAGAGTGTAAGAATGATCGCAATCATGTCGAAATGTTTTAAAGATGATAATAAGTTTCTGTGCGAGTCCTGACTAATAACCAGGGACCTGTCATCATCCGAATGGTTAAGTCTTTCCTTGGGCCATGGCTACTTGAGATGACACAGCAACGGTGGCGGAATCCTTCTTCCTTCACCTCCAGCTTCTCTCACTCAGCCTAGAAAAGTAACCCGATTTCTAGTTGGACTTTCAAGATGAGCCACCCTTGTGCTCAATAATGAAGGGACGTAAATGTGTGTGTCCCAAGACTGTCATTAAGGGAATGATGTGTAGCCTCTATCCATTCTTTCTTTTTTTAATACCACTTGGTATGAATATGTTTGCTGGGGCTCTAGCACCCACAGGTGATTATGAGGTGGCAGGAAATCAAACCACGGATGTCAGCACAACAGATGGGAAAGAGAAGCGGATGCTATGGGAAGCCTTGTGGCCCTCGACGACTACCTACAAGCCACCCTGGGGGTGCACTTTCTCACGGCCACTGTCATTCTTCTCTCCCTCAGACACACCTGGTATTGACTAGCATCATCACCCAAAGCAGACATTCGTGTCGTTCTATAGGTCTTGGGAGATGCCCTAGGAAATTCAAACAGTTTTTCTACTGAGATCTTTGTAGAAAATCGCGTCCCCACCTCTTCTTTTCTATTACAGCACGAGAGTCTTGCTTGCCCAACAATGACCCTTCCACGAGCCTTGCACTCTGATACTGAAGTCACGCTAGCTATATTGTTCTAAACTAGTTCCTAGAAGCTGACACGTCTTTGTATTTTTCAGACACATAAAAATGAAGGGAGAGTGCCTATTGTTGGCAGACTTTAGGTGAGAGGGGGCAGTATAACTTTCTGTCTTTACGGTGTAAAGGTGACACATTGCTGTCTTAACAGTCATTTACTAATCGCTACGGAACTGTAAAGTGCCCGCATGTTTCCGTCCTTCTATCTACTTCTAAGTAAAATCGATACTATGCACAGTGATATTTATTGCCTTTTTCTCAAAAAAAGGAAATTTTTTTTTTAATAAAATGAATAGTTCAAGATATCCGAGGTCTGTAAAGATTGTATTGGCATTTAAAATGACAGGACTTGGGCCTAGGAAGATGACAGTGTGCTTGCCCACAGCCTGGGAGCGTGATTTGCATCCCCTGCACTGAGGTAAAAAGCCAACCATCTCAAGCACAGACAATCCCAGCACTGGGGAGGTGGAAACAGGAGGACCCTGGAGCTCACTTGTCACCCAGTCTAGACAAACTGTTGCCTCTGGGTTTAGTGAAAGACCATGCTTCAAAAACATAAGATGGGGAGAGATTGAGGAAGACACTTCTGGCCTTTACACGCCCACAAAGACATGTGCACATGTGCACACATGAGCACACACACAAAAAACAACGTGAGATACAACAAAGCACTTTTTTTTTTTTTTAAGGATAGAATGAAATTGCCTGGGCCAAGTTGCAAAAGAAAAAAGAGAGCTAAAAATGGGGTCCTGGAACTTTTCCAGACTTGAGAATTGGGAAGCTGGGGAGAATCCGGTCACACAAAATAAGAAGCCATTGTCAGTGAAGTCAGCACAGAGCAGGGACACCAGCTTCTCAGCATCCAAGACAAGAAAGTCTTTCCAGCAAAGGAGAATGGCAATCCACTTCCCCAGCCCCACTCCCACCCCCTAGCCAAATGCTGCTGAGAGTTGAGTAAGGTGAAGGCCATATGCAAATCTTGGCAGCACAGCAATAGGAGAGGTGGTGACTAAGAGACACCATCACTTGCCTTCAGTGGGTTCAAGAAAGAATAGAGGTTAGAAAGCACAGGGAGCCAAGGCAGGTAACTAGACTTTTTATTTTCCACAAGGAAAATGTGTCAGTTGGTTAACGGGGAACTTTTGTTGAGCACAAGATGTTGTAGCTTATTTTTAGAAGGAAAAAAAAATGTTACAGCAGAGAACAAAAATAGGTGGCCTGAGGCAGGGTCACCTCATCCATAGGTGAACTTCAGACAGGAGCCAGGAGAGCGTCCCTGCTCCCACTGAACAGAAGCCAGGACGCCTGACACCCCGTGAAAGAGTGATGGCACATTTGGTGGTGAACGTGGGAGAAATTCTCCTCTGATTGCTTTGGTCAACATCCAGCTGAATTGCAGTTGAATAAGCAAACTCAGCTGAAACCGGAGGAACTGCAAAGTCTAAATTCTCAGCCCACAGGCACACGAGCTACAGGCTTGTGCTAAGAGACTGAATGTTGGATGGTGCGTTAACGTGTTATTACCATAGCAATAGACAACTGATGTGAGGAATGGTCCAAATTTCACGGAGCCTATAGAACTGCCTCGTTCTAAGATCTCGGAGCACATGTTACATAATATGTACCATTTCCTTAACCATTTGCCTGCTTCTTTCTGTCAGCTGCTGCCAGAAACAGAGCTACAAGGGAGAACTGATTACACATGCCTCTGCGTGCACACATTGATCTGAATTATGGACCCCTGCAAGCAGAATTTCTAGGCTTCTGTGTAATTAGGATATTAATAGATACAAGGACACTGACTTCTATGAAGAAGACAGCCAGAATCCATATTTACATGCTTGCCAGCAACTTGTTTCCACTCAACTTTATGTCAAGTTTCCTTCTTGGCTAATGTAGTAAATAAAAAGTGTAAATGAATGATTATGTCACTTTTTATCCATTTTAGTACAACACTCCAGAATGAACTTACCAACCCCTCTAGTCCCGTTGACTGCTCAGAATCTGTCTCAGACTTATCATCCCTGACTCAAGGGGCACAGAGACCTTTTTGCTTCACACCACCTCCCGGTGCTTCTATATCATCAGTGGCTTCCTTGTCCTCACACTAAATGTCAGAATCATTTATAGGGAACGGAACTCCAGACAGGTGGGAAGGTTGACCACATATTTGCAGAGGGATGCTCGTGTGTGGAAATGGGGGAAGAGGGTTGGAAGGAGTGGGGAGATATAGAAAATTAAAGACAGAACGCTGGGGCAGATGGGAATCACTCCTGGAATCATTTTCTTTGATCTCTACCAAGTTTGGTCATTTGAGCCTCTCAAGAAATTTTACCTTAACCACAATTTATTTCCTGTTTTTTTTTTTTAACTTCACACATAAGTATGTATTTGTATCATTTTCTCCTCCCTCTACTTCCTCCACGTCATCACCCTCTGCAGTTCCCTCTCAAATATATAGTGTCTTTAATTATTATTGTTACACATTAATTATATATATATATTCTAGTCAATTAAGCATTTCTTGTATGTATATGTTTTATGTATAGTGTCTGTAATTATTACTGTTACACATAAATATCATATGTGTATATATACATATATACCTATATTCTAGCCAATTAAGTGTTTCTTGCATGCATATGTTTTTAGGACTGACCACTTGGTATTGCATCATCAGTAAGGGGACTCATCCCTGGGGAAAACAGCTTCTTTCTCTCTCAGAACAGTTGTTAATCTTCTGTCTAGAAGCTGTCTAGCCCCTAGAACTCTATCTAGGGCCTCTCAGCTATGCTGGCATGAGAGCAGGTGGGACCATTCCCTGTTCAGTTCCTGCTGAGGCAACCACAATTCACTTTTAAACACTTTAGCCAGAGTGACACATGTGCCAGCAAACATTTCCACCTGATCAGTGGCCAGTTGCTCTGAGTACGTTGACATTCTCACAGGACTACGAGTCGCACCAATATAAAGCAGTTTGAAGTTGTCATGAAAATAGGGAAAATATTAAATATGGAAGGGACTGGCTGCACAGGGTGGGGTGATGCAATTCCTGAGGGTAGGTCTGGGCCTTTAAATCTTTTACATTATCATAATAACATATCAGACATGTATCCAGGATATTTATGTAACTCTTTAATGCACACTGTACACTTTTAAGCTGTGAAATGAGAACAGAAGTCCATCTCTGGGTAAGGGTCAGGTTTGACATCCACCTAGGGGTAGAATCTCCATCTTCTAATTTTACCCAAGCTCCTCGGCTTTACCGCTTTGCACTCAAAGGGCAATTAGCTTAGATGGTGCTTGCTGATATGTTAGCATTTTTCTTTGGTGCACCTAACTAAACTGCATTTGAAATGATAACACTCTCTGACGTTAATAGGTCTCTGGAATAAAACCAATGTGGGTGCCTGAAGAGAACTGAGAGGGGGTCCCTCTAAGGACAAAGTACAGAAGCCTAATGTAGTCTTTTATCTTCCCAGTTAAATGGGCCTGGGAGTAAATGGCTCGAGAGAGTGAACCTTCTTGTAACTGATATGATTTCCTGGATGACCCAAGAAAATGCAACGTCTTTAAGCTCCGAGTTGAAATTCTTAAATAAAGCACCAAGTTGAAAAGACATATTTAAATTGAGCTGCTCATTGTCTTCATTTCTATGGGGTTCCCATTTAATGTGCCTCCCCCCACCCCTTCTGTGCATAATGCACCTCAGTTATGAGGGAAGGAGGCTGGCAGGGGAGACAACTGGGCCATTCAGGACTTCTAGTGGGCTCATCAGATAATCACAAAACATTGGTGCCATTGAGAGGGAGTCTGCGGGAAAGAAAGACAGAGGGACAGGGCCACCGGCTCTGGCAGGGATTCTGCAGCAGCCCTTTTTGAACAATTCATTCAAACAATTGTTTTCTTCTTTCTGGGAAACAACTGGTTATTTGAGTCAATTTTGAAACAAATGGTTGTTTTGACTTCAGGCTCTCTTCCCCAAGGCTAAACTGAAGTTTGAATTTGGCTACAGCTATGTTCAATTCACTACTAAATTGACATCTGGTTAGAGAGACACACAGCTGCCAATTATGTTCCAGAGGCGGCAAATCAGTGTTGGCTTGCTTTGTGGCCTTCATGGGAGCAAGAGGATGTATCTCAGTAGATGCCCCAGTGGATGCATTGTGAAAGCCAGGTTCGGCAGTGCTCGCTTCTAATCCCAGCACTGAGAGGCAGAAGCTGGAGGATCAGAAGGTCATGTTCTCAGCTGCACTGTGATTTGGAGGCACGGGAGCTGCAGTGGTGGGTTGATGGTAAGTGCTTGCTTCAGAAGCATGAGGACCTGATTTGGGATTCCCCACACACCACATAATAGTTTGTGCCTCCTTCTGCATACACCTTAGCGCCAGTGGTGGGGGTGGAGACAGAAGGATCTGGGGCTTGTTGATTGCTGGGTTACCCAAATAAACTTGAATTACAGGCTTGATGAAAGACTCTGACTCAACCTTTCAAATATATATATATAGATATAGATATATATATATACATATACATATATCATGTATATGTATATATATGTATATATATATCATGTATATGTATATATGTCATGTATATGTATATATACATAGAGAGAGAGATTGATATAGATATAAATATATTTATGTATATATCATATATATGATATATAGATATGTATATGTGTATATATGTATATGTATGTATATATATGTATATGATCATATATATATATATGATCTCTCTCTCTTGCTGGTATATTTGTATATACCAGCAAGGGGCCAGGGTATAGCTCAGTACTAGAATATGTTTTTAGTTTGTTTAATCTCCAGATTTTAATAACCAGAAACATATATAATACACATAGACACACACACAGATGCACATACACATGCATAAATGCATGCATATACATGCACACATAACAAAAACATGGAAATTAGTGTATACTATATTACTATAGTAACAGTGTATACTATACTATATGTTTTGATAGATCAAAACATATCAGTCCAAGCAGCCAGTAATCTGTGAGGTTGTTTTTCTTTGGTTATTTTATTTTACCATCTGTGTGTGTGTGTGTGTGTGTGTGTATGTGTGTGTGTGACAGAGAGAGAGAGAGAGAGAGAGAGAGAGAGAGAGAGAGAGAGAGAGAGAATACATTGCCCTAAAAGTAGCTGATTTCTCAACCATTTTTTCTGTTCATATTGGCCATGCTTCCAGACCTAAACTATCTAAGGTGTTCCATGTTGACTCTGTCTTTATGCCTTTCTTATCTATCTGTCTACCTCCAACTAATCTTTTGTCTATCACAATAGGAGACAGCCGGTAAAGAGGTGCCACTGTCATACCTGTTGGGATGATTGATTGAAGACAGCATCTTCACAGCTGTGTCTAAGCTCTGTGGAGACTGGGGGTGGACCAGCAGGCTCCTCCAGGTATCTATAGCATTTATTCTCTCTCAGTTCTAAGGCATAGCTGGGCTCTTGGCTGAACTTTTATGCAACCGTTGGCACTTAACATTCATATGAGTGCTTAGGGATTTCCATGCCTTAAGCAGCAGAGAAGACTTCTTTGCAGGGTGATTTTTATAGCTGTCCATAAAGGGACCTCTAGTGACAACAAGCTTGACAGCCACAAGAGGTCTGTGATGACTGAGGCCAAGGCAGAGAGGCAGAGGTTACAAGGCAGAGAGCTCTGGCTCACCTCCGCTCAGTAGCACTGATGGCTCTCACGCCACATGGAGCACTTGGAGACTCTGAGGCTTCGAAGTGGTTTCCATGGTGATGAAAAAGCCTCAGCAGGACCCCAGTCTCTTGAAGATGGTCATCCCTCACGGCTGGCTACCAATGAGTGTGCTTACCTCCAGCCAGCCTTAGCAAGCCGGTGACTCTGGAAAGCATGAATTGGCCTCTGGAGTGCTTTGTGCGGACCATTCATTCTTCTCAATGGTCCCTTCCCAGAAAGGAACTCTGCTTGTTATTCATGGGCTTCCTTTTAATGACAGTGCTTTGTGTGTGCTGTTGCTAACAGCGAGATTTCACACAGGCATACACTGTAGCAGTACATTGTGCATTTTCTCTTGCTGTGGGTCTGACGTACTGGGTGGAAGGGAAGGGTGCATCCGGAAGACGTAATTTCTCCAATTAGCATAGTTGTATGGTTAGGGATGGCCAACATCTTTATGTCTTCGTCTATTAAAAACCTAGCAACCCATTTTTTCCCCTTTAAGGTGAAATAAAGACATACTCCTCAGATTTCTTTGTAAAGTGTGAATTGTATGTAAATGTCATTTATTATTATTATTATTGCTATCCCTTTGCAAAGCGGACCACTCTATACTCTGGATTGTTAATTATGCTATAGGAGGATTTGATTGTCCCTTATGACACCTGACCAAGGAATAACAGACTTATAGCATTATAGAGTCCACATAATTGTCATTCTGAGATCCTCTTCATCATCCAACTGAAGACTGCCTGATTGGTTGACGATAGCCATGACTCCAGGAAAACGCAAGAGGAAGAAGTTAATGGGGCCTCCTTCCAAAAGTTAAAGGAGAGACCATCTCGTGATGTAACTGTCACTGGTATGTCCACCACCGTACACAGAAACCTTTGTCATTACCATCCAATTCACAATAATATGGGTTGTCCTTGAGGACATGCTCATCACAGAAGCCAGACACGGAAGGATGACTACTGGATGATTCTACCAATAGGAAGCTTCCAGAACAGTCAGGAAACCGAAATGGTTTGCCTTGTGTTGCTCTGATAAACACCCCAACCAGAAGCAACATTGTAAGGAACGGATTTTTCTCTCTTACATGTTAGAGCCCATCCTTGAACTCCATCTGGGGAACTCATGGTAGTTGCTTGAAGCAGATACTGGGGGAATTCTGCGTATGGGTTTGCTTACTGCGGTGTTCACCTGCTTGCTACTGTAGATTTGTGCGAGGCTGGAGACAGAAGGTCGTCACTGGCATCTTGCTTCACACACTCAATCCAATGAAGGTCTTCATGGAATTGGGCATTAGAGTGTTCCCACTAGGCTTCCCAATAGAGGAGCCATACATCTTTTCTTCCTGTTATCTTCAGTGATGCAGATAATGAAATAGAGAGGCCCAGTGTTTATTCACATCCTCCCATAGCAGAGTGATGTCCGTGGTGCCCTTTAAGCTCATGCAAGGCTAAGACACCACCTTTAAAGGAGGAACCACATGAGCTGCTCCTGTGTACTGGGCCAAAGAGGTTTAAATCCAGGTAGGAGCGACTCTTGTGAGGAGGGATGCAAAGGCAGTGAGTATCTGACAATAAAGCAATGCCTCTGGTGGTCTCATTCCTCTTCTGTGTTTGTTAAAGCAATTGTTGTCTTAGGGAACAGGACTTTATGTGCTCGGCAATTTCCACCACCTTCCAACAAAACTAACATTTCCTCCAGCCTCTGGTAACTCTTCTTTCAGGGCTCTTGGTCTCTCACTCATTCACTCATTAATAACATGTTTCAAGAGTGTTGGGGTTCTAGAGGTTTCAGCCCAACTATGGGCGTTTGTGTAACTTGTTTCTGCTTGTGCTGAACTCTGTCATGTTATGGTGATTAGCAACACATTTACTTTCCTTTCCAGTGGATCCACAGCTGGAGGAATTGCCAATAAAACCTTTCCAGACCTGCTGGACCAATCACACACCGATTCAGAATAAAGGTAGTCAGTGATTTAGTGGCTCTTCTCTAAGATCACCACCACCAGGAATTTTAAGCATTTAAGGTGAAAGTTTAATGAGCAAACTGGCTGGCTGACAGACTTCGGGTCTTTAAGTAAGGAGCCAGACTTTGCCTGCACCAGTCAGCTTGGATCACATAATGAGGTTCCATGGACTGGACAGCTTGACAGAAACAGCAAGAAAGAATGGAAGAGGTGGGAGAGTTCTAGTATCTCTCCTCCTCCTCTTCTTCCTCATCCTACTCCCCTTCCTTTCTCCTTCTCCTTCTCTTTCTTTTTCTTCTCTCCTCCTCCTCTTGCTCCTCCTTCTTCTCTTCCCCTCCCCCTCTGCCTCCTCCTCTTCTTCTTCTTCCTCCTCCTACTCCCCTTCCCATTCTCCTTCTCCCTCTCCTTCTCTTTCTTCTTCTTCTCTCCTCCTCCTCCTGCTCCTCCTTCTTCTCCTCACCCTCCTCCTTTTTCTCCTCCTCCTCCTGCTCATCCCCCTCCACCTTCTGCTTTAAGCATATAACTGACACTGCCGTTCTATATGGCTTAGGTCTAGTACACAGGAGGTAAAACATGATTGGTTTCAACTCAAACAACAGAATCAAAGTCCTGTGAGAGCTTCTTTCCCTGTCTCCCTGACAAAACCAAAGTTGTAAATGGATGCCATGCTCAACATCCAGGCAGAAAGTGGAGGTCTACCTTAGTGTTGATAAAAAGAAAATTAGGACTAACATCCTATGGGACTTATATTTCCCCAGAGAACATCTGCAATTATTTCCAGTCTTCCTCAAATGGAACAAAAGGCATAATATTCATCAGAACTTAAGGAGCCGAAAGTGACAACGTTAGGGAGTAGTGAAAGGCTGAGGCTATCAGTAAATGATCAGCAGAGCAGATCGAACATAAGCATGGTAAGAAAGGCTAAGAGCTTAGAGACCTGAGGGAGAATGTCATTTCCTACCTGCCTGGGGTCTTCCACCAAGCCCCTCTACCCAGAAACCAATAGGATGACTACGCTTAGGGTTTGCTTGTCTTTCCTACTGATTAACATAGAGATGAACAAATATGAATGGTTGCTCAGTGTAGGAGAGGAGAGACAGAGAATGAACACTGAGATGTCCAAAGCCAAGATTCTAAGGCTCCATTCTGACCAGGGAAAGGATCCACAGCCTAAACACACTGCCTCATAGTCAGGGAAGAAGTTCCCAGGTATTTCCTAGGGTGCGGACAAAAAAGCATACTCTTCAAGCAAATAAACCTTTGAGACAGATACATGTGGTCTTGACTAGGTGACTTCAAGGAGCTGAGAAAGGTAAAGGGAGTCCTTGGCAGTAAGAAAAGATGACAGACAAAAGAAAAAATATCTGTGGTAGACTAGGGATCCAATGCATAAGGCAATTGGTCAGAAGAAAATTTTTCATTCCACGCCTTTCTTCTAAGTCAAAAGTTGTAAGAATTAAGCAGGCAAGCAAGAAAGGGATGAGAGCCACAAAAGATGACAGAGAAATACAAGAGAAAACTATAGTTGAAGAAATGGAAACACTAATGAAAGCTCCAGAGACTCAGGTAGAGAGACAGTAGAGAAATGAGAGTGTAATGTCATGTCTACTGTGTGCCAGAATCTGATAGGAGCATTTTATGTATGTTAACATGAAGAAGCCTCACCAGAACTCTATAACATGAGATATATTGATTTTGTGCTGTATACATGAAGGATTCTGGGCCATAGAACATCCCAGTAACTGAGCAGAAACCACTGGGCTCTATAGGAATAAAGTCTAGGTTTCAACCTTGCACCCTGACTTGAGAATGCAACCTTTTCCGTCATGCTAGTCGGCTGCCTACAACTTGCTAGTTTCTCCTCAGGTTCATCTGATTTCTTGGCCCCAGGGGCAGCTGTATGTGTCATCATGGGGTCAGTATTGGGCAACCAAACTCCACTGGAAACTGGAATGAAAATGTTTATCCAGTTTTACCAAAGTCATTGGTGGAAACCCCTAAAGGACCAATTCTTAACTTCATGTTGTTAATTTTTACTAACACATTGTAGACTGACATTGTAATTGTAAATGTTTGTGAGGTACAGAGCGCCATTTTGAAACATCTACACTGTGTGAGCAGATCAAGGGAACTGATTATCAACTCACACCTATATCTTTCTGTTGGAAACATTTTAAAAAAAAAAAAAAAAATCTTCTTAACCAGTTTGAAGCATCTCATTTGAAATAAGCTCTATGGCTCCTTTGCAAAAGCACTGCACCTGTCTTCATCGAGATAAGCAGTAACATCTTCAAGTGGAAGATGCACCCTGACCCCAGAGAGGATAAAAAGAACCAAGTACTTTGGGGGCATGGTAGCAAGTGAGAATACAGCCATCACTCTAAGCCCAAGAGACCTGTGCTTCCAATCCTGGTTAGAGTTTGCCTTCGAGAAGAATTGATGTGGATTTGTAAGTCAGGATGCAAGAGGAAGTAGTTGCTATTTCCAGAGATGGTTCCAACCAATGTTGGGGACATTGCAGCTAGTTTTTGCAGTGTCCAGAGAACTCTCTAGAGCCACCTGCTTTGCTCCAGCAGACTGAGACAGTTGGAGATATTTCTCTAAGACTGGTGGAAACTGTAGTGTGTTAGAAAATTTTCTACTTCCATGGTAAAATTTGTGAGATCAACAACTTAAAATAATGAATGGTTAATTTTGGCAAATCATTTCAGAGCGTTCATTCAATAATTTCTTGACCCTGCTGCTTTTGAACATTTAGTGAAACAGTGTGTTATGTCAGGAGAGTATGGCCATGAGAAGCTGTTCTCATGACAGCCAGAGAGATAGAGGAAGAGAAATGAAGAGGAGGGAAGGACAGAGGAAGAGCAAGAAAAAGAACTAAGGTCACCAATATTTCTGTGACTCACTCTAGTGACCTACTTCCTCTAAGTAGACCTGCCTCCAAAAATTCCTCCTACTTCCCAACAATGTCATCAACAAAAAACCAAGTCTTCAATGCCTGAGACTTTGAAGAAAACTGAAGATCCAAATTGTAATCCTTGGACTTCAAGAAAGAGAAAGACCAAAAACCCTAAAGGTGAGTATAGCCTCTTCAAATAGTAAATCAGCAGAAACCATTTCTGTACCAATTCAAGAAGCCAAGTGAACATTGCACCGTTGCCTAATATGTCATAACAACTTTGAAACTGTATCTTACTCAGTGAGATAGGTAATTACCCAAGATAAGAAGACGCTGAATAAAAACACCCTCACAGAGTGACTGTAGCTTGTGCTTGAGGCTACTCAGCTACTGAGTTTTAGAGTCAGGATTCAAATCTAGTTCCAATCACTCTGTGCTTCAAAAAGTTTCTGTTCCAGGAAAACCAGAACCAAAAAACCATTAGGTCACTGACTCCAAAAGTGGTAAGAACACAGACCCAGAATCCTTAAGTATAATGAACGCAAATGAAAAACAGATAGAAATTAAATACAGAAGATGAGAGTACGATCAATGGCTTCCGGTCAGAGTGGAATCCAATTCATGGGACAGAGTAAAAATAAACCAGCAGATGCAACTCAACAAAAATGTTCTAAAACGGGATGGAAAGATATGGCTCAGCACTTAAAGTGCTTTCCAAGCAAGCATAGAGACTGGAGTTGAGATCCCCAGGACACAGACAAATGCTGGGTAGGTGTGATAATTTCCAGCCTTGTAAAGGAGAGACTGGTCCTTGGTGCAAGCTGGCTGACTAGACTAGATGCATGGAGAAGCTGAGTTCAACTAAGAACCCCTGCCTCAGTGTATAAGGTGGAGAATGATAGAGGACCACATGGTATCAACCTCCAGCCTCCATGGGACACACAGACACATGCATGTACATGCAGATGTACATTCAGATATACACAACCATGCATACATCCATACACACAGAGAGATATGCAAAAGAAAGAAAAATCTAAAATGAAAGGAAATATATAAACTAAAAATATTTAGGGACATATTGATATAAAAACATTGACATGAATTATAACCTGCTAAGTTTGTTGATAATCAAATATTAATTCATTAAAATAAATTTCAAAAAGTGAAACAAAAGTAGTAAGCCAACTGATAAGAGTAGAAAAAAATGTTTGAAATTTGCTTTCCCTCAATTGCCAATGTCAACATCATCCAGCAAGATCAATAGAGAAACAAAACAAAACAAAATCCTCTTTCATAGGTAATTCATGTACCAAAAACGCATATACAAAAACAGATTGTGATTTTCCTCCCATACTTAAGTCTTCCTTTAAAGAATTAAACATTGGTTGCCATTAATTCTGATATTTTTGAGACATACTTTATACCAACTGGTAGATTTTCCATCTGATTATGTCATAACTAACACAAATACTTCTGTAGGTCGATGTAATCCCAAAGGAGAGGCAAACAGAGAGGAAGGAAAAGTCAATACAGGAAGAGAGCAACAGCCAGGCCACTGACTAGAAGAGACTGGGTGTAGTTTCTAAGTGACTATCTCTAGCATCTCTGTCTTAGTTTCCTTTCTGTTGCTATGAAGAGATACCACAATGTTCAAGGGAATATTCAAGTTCTCGAAGAAAAAGTTTATTTACATTTTCAGAGAGTTAATGTGGTTGTTTGAATGAGAAGGGCCCCCATAGCCTCATATGTTTGAATGCTTGATCCCCAGTTAGTGGAACACTTTGGGAAGAATTATTGGGCATGGTCTTGTTGGAAGAGGTGTGTCAGTTGGTAGGCTTTGAGATTTCTAAAGCTCACATCATTCCTTCTCTCTCTCTCTCTCTCCCTCTCTCTCTCTCTCCCTCTCTCTCTCTCTCTCTGTCTCTCTCTGTGTGTCTGTCTCTCTCTGTCTCTCTCTCTCCCTCTCTCTGTCTGTCTGTCTCTGTCTGTCTCTCTCTGTCTCTCTCTGACTCACTCTCTCTCTTTCTTCCCTTGTGAGCATTGTCTCAACATGTAAACTCTCAACTATGGCTCCAGTACCATGCCTTCCTGCCTGCTGCCACGCTTCTTGCTACAAGGGTAATGAACTTGCCCTTTGAAATTGTAGGCAGTATCCCATTAAATGCTGATTTTATAAGTTCCTTTGGTCACAGTGTCTCTTTACAGCAACAGACTAAGATAGTCAGAGTACATCATCATGGTGAGAAACATGACAGTTAGTGGGCAGGCAGGCAGACAGGCAGTAAGTAGGTAAGAGCGCACATCTTAAAATACAACCTCGAGACAGAACACCAACTAGAAATAATGGTGGAGTTTTGAAACCTCAAAGCCTGCTTCTAGTGACATACCTCCTCTAAGACCACACCTTCCGTTTCTTCCCAAACAGTTCCACCAACTAGAGACCAAGTATTCAAATATATGTGCCTATAGGGAAACTCTCACTCATATCAACAGTCTCATAAAATATGTCTTGAACTGTCTGTCTCAGGCTGAAACAGAAGTATGCCTGTGTTAGCGCCTCTCCTCTTTTGGGGGTGGCTTTCAAGTACCCCATGTTTTCAGGCTATGGGAGTAAGAGTGCCAAAATCCTGGTACTCAAAGACAGCCCTTGGGCACTGCTAGGAACTCAGTGATTGTCTTTCCACAATTTCCCATTGTGTGCCCAACCTGCTCCATGTGAAGATGTTTGGAGGTGAGGACTTCAAGATCGTTAGCTTTTGACGAGCTCACAAGAGTGAGGACCCTGTGACAGAATGAGCATCTTTCTAAGAAAAGAGGAAGGAGACCCTCTCTTTCCACCATTTCCTCTTTGCAGAGTAATGATACAAAGAGGAGGCAGATTTCTGAAAGCCGAGGGTAGAGCACTCACTACTGACATAGACCTTGATCTTGAGCCTTCAGCCTCCAGGATTGTGTCTTATCTAATCCACCCTAATTAAGACAGGGAGGTGCCAAAAGATACACAGTTCTACTCTGAGAAGAAGCACTGTTCTGCACACTAAGGTGATGTTAAGGAAGCCTGCAAATAAAATGCCCACGACAGGCATGGATACAGTTACAGAGAGCCTGGTCAGGTGATAACCTTATTGAAATAGAGCCTGAAAGATATCCATGGCATGGATGCAAACCAATTCACCTCAGCACAACCTGGCAAAGAACTACACCTGGTGACACTGTTCTGTACTGTGTCCTGACTGGCTATTTATCTTGTAGGTGTGTCTTGTTAGCACAAGTGTTCTGCACAGTGATAACTTCACAGCATTTCATTATGTGAAAATACCATAATTAATTGAGCAAGTTTCCAGTTGTTGGATACTTGGATACTGTAATTGTTCTCAGGCTGCAAACAATGCTCAAGGACACACATCCATACACACACACACACACACACACACACACACACACACACACTGCATCTTTGCACATACATGTATTTGTTTGCAAGGACATTTCCTACAATTTGAGTCAAAGGCATTTACATATATATTATGTATATGCCTCGTATATATAATTTATTTATATCTATAATTTATATGTTCATAATTTATTTATGTATATTTATACATATATATGAGCTTTTAATGATTTTGATAGTGGAAAGGTGTTCTCCGGCCTCTTTTCAATTTCTACTCTGACAGGAATACATGGATACCCATTGTTTTTAGCATGATGCATTTTTACATCGGTCTAATTCTTGCCAATTTAAGTTAAAAAGGGACTTTTGTTCTAACTTGCATAATTTTTAAGCCTTGAGAGCAGTCGGGTATTTTTGTTTGCTTTAAAGGCTTTTCTAGGTCCTCTTCTGTAAATTGCTCATTTGCACGTGTCATCAGGGTTTTTTTTTTCCCCCCTCCATTGTATTTCAGGTCTTTCTTATTAAGGAAATTCACCTCTTCTCATGGTTCTTCTGGAAACAACTCCCTGTGTGATTTTTTTTTTCACTGTGACTGGATTTAGAAGACTCAAGAGGCATAAAATAAAATAGAATAGAATAAAATAAAATAAAATACATCTCAAAGTAGAACAGCCCCAATCTCACACTGGCCAAGTTCTTGAAGGCACTTGAAGATCAACGGCCGTCACCCTGTGAGAATCAGGCCCCTTAACATCCCAGCAGAAGCTGCTACATGCCACCATGCACCGCATCTGTGCATGTGGTCTGCCACAGCCTGTCCATGTCAGGTTCAAGCGCAGATGCCTGGAACCCTCCTATAGCCTGTGTCTCTATCCTTCTACAAGGGCCAGGCGTCTGCCCTAAGCTCTTTCATGCATGAATGTCCTTTCCTCTCCTTGGAGCTGCCTGGACCTACTGTAGCGGTTCATCGTTCTTTCCCTCCAGAGGACTGTGGTCTCAGGAGCTCTCTTTAGGAAGCTTCTCTTTGCCACTTTGTTTTACTCCCTGATCTTTGTGCTAAATCTAAGGTCTTCTGGTGTCCGAACATTTTACTACTGGCTTTTTTTTTTTTTTTTTTTTTTTTTTTTTTTTTGTCTGGGTTTCTTTACATCTCATCATATTATTCAAATAAACCCAAAATACCTTTCCTTTTATAAGCCCATATTTAAAGAGCGGCCAGATGGCTGTACTTCTGTTCCTCTTTACAGCCACCCTAGTTTCTAATAGATCACGGTTTTATCCCATAGGGAAAAATGCTTCCTACAAGATGATCAATAGTTAACCTCTATTTTCATCCATCTGCCTCCGATCCCAGTCCCCGATGCAGGTGGGAAAATTTTAGTTTTAAGTGGAAATCACGTACCTCCTAGAGGTCTCCAGGGAACATGGTTATTGGAGATGCCTGCCTTCTAAGCCACTTGCTCAGTGTTGGGAGTGGGAAATAATTAATTGAACTGCTTCTTGGTCTCCAGCAAAGCTGGTGATGTATGTGTCATGTAGTAAGAACCCAACTTCCTTTTCATTCATAAAATCAGCACTCATGGGTGGGTAAAGATTCTGCATAGTTCCTGAATCAGAAGCTGGGTTTGAATGTCTGTAATATATTGCACACAGAGAGTTGATTAGAGGCTGTGGAATGTTAAGGTGAACACTAACCCTACGAACCAGCCCTGTGAGTCTAAAATGTCTGTTGTTCTTTATGCACCCCTTTCATTCTAGATGTTGCTCAAAATGTGACAAGAACTCACAGTGGGGTGTGCTCACTTATTACCACTTACTGCTGACTCTAGTCAGCCTAAAATGGAACTTGCTAGAAGTGCAGGGTTACAGAATCCAAACATGCCTCTTTTGTTGGTGATGGTGGTGGTGGTTTGGTTTGGTTTGGTTTGGTTTGGTTTGGTTTGGTTTGGTTTGGTTTGGTTTTTTCAAGAGACAGTTTCTCTGCTTAGCCCTGGCTATCCTGGAACTCACTGTGTAGACCAGGCTGGCCTTGAACTCAGAGATCCACCTGCTTCTGCCTCTTAAGTGTGTGGCATCAACCCCAGCCTCCAAACCTACCTTTTAACAAGGCTTCTGAGAGATTTAGTTTGTACATTAAAGTTTGGTAGGTCACATAAAAGCTAACTTTTCAGCCCTGATGGAGAAAAACACATAAGGGAGAAATGCACCACACCTGTGATATTTACTAAATATTCAGGATGGGGCTTCATCTGCTTCCATTGACACAGACGAGTATTTCCTTGGTGTTTCAGCCTTTGCTGTTTGCTTTGGTTCAATGCAAAGGTTCAGTGTTTTGGCAAAGGGGCCACAGAGCTCATTTCAACTGAGATGCTTCAAACTGCCTAAGATTTTTTGGTAATGTTTCCAACAGAAAGACGTAGGTGTGAGTTGATAATCAGTTCCCTTGATCTGCTCACACAGTGTAAATGTTTCAAAACGGCGCTCTGTACCTCACAAACATTTACAATTACAGTGTCCATTGACAGTGTGTTGCTAAAAATTAACAATATGAAGTTCAGAATTGGTCCTTAAGGGGCTTCCAAAGACTTTGCTGAAACTGGATAAAGACTTCCAATCCAGTTTCCAGTGGAGCCTGGTTGCCCAAGACTGGCCCCAAGGAACACACAGCTGCCCCTGGGGCCAGGGACACAGAAGAGCCTGAGGAGAAACTAACACCCAGGAGTGAAGACAAGCCAGCTTCTGTTCAGTTTCTTTCCTTCCCCTCAGACAGTGAGGGAGACTGACCAATCGGAAGGAGCCCACTCAGACATGCCTGGTCATTAATGACAACCTGGAAATGGAAAATAAAAGTTCTCCACCAAATTCTTCCTTATATTTAACAACAACAACAACGACAAGTACCTAAGAACCAAAACTGAACACTGAAGAGATAGAAAACCTAAGTTGACTTGGAGTCAGTAGAAAAAGTTAACCCAAATCATAAAACCCCTAGAAGTACCACGGTGTCAGAAGTTTCCTAAGGAAATCCTTAAAGCTTTTGAGAAATCAATAATTGCAATACTATTTAACCTTTCCCAGAACACAGCAAGAGGGAAAGAGGCTGTGGATAGAAAGGTTGTTTCCTGCCAAGTCAGGAGAATGCTTAGACAAACATCTGACCCAGATAACACCCAGACAGAGAACACAGAAATGGCTCATGAATATGGACAGGGAAATCCTGAGTGTAATCTTCACAGCTATAACTGGGGAGTGCATTAAAGCACGTTACACTTAACCAAGTGACAATTCCAGACCATAAAGGTGGCTCTCTTAAGAAGCATGTTGATATCATTTATAAATCATATTTAGCATATTAATAAATAGGATATGTTAATATTATTGATGTGTTACTAATAAATATAGCATATTAGTAAATATAGTTCATCATGTTTATAGTCACGTGGAGATAACAAACAGTTCAGAGCAGGGAAGGCTTAGATAGTTGAGCTTGGAAAACGGGAAGGGAAGGGGGAAAATGTAATTATATTATAATCTCAAAAATAAAATGGGAACTATGTAATAAGTTCAAGGTCTTACATGTTGAAAAAGTAGTAGATAAAGCTCGATCTATTCTTGATTTTTTTAAAAAAAAAAATACAAAATCTCAAACAGCATCTTACTGAAATACACCTGGGAACAATTATAAAATACCTAGCAGTAAGCTTAATAAAGTTAATTTCACTAAAGGGCATAAGAGCAGCTGAATGAGAAGGGCTGGGTGTCTTGTTCCTAGGGAGAAGTTTCAGTATTGAAATGATTTTAAAATTCTGTAAATTCAGTACATGAGAGTGACCCCAGCTGTAACCAGTGCACGGGTAAACACATGGAAGTTTAAAACATGCCAAATAAAAATCAAGTGAAAGATAAAACACCATGTCTATGTTGAAACAAGTCTCCTCACTAAGGCTAAAACTGTGCCAAGGCTACCCAAGGCGTCAGTGTTTGCCAGACTCTCAGAAAAAACTATCATGAAATAAATAAAAAAAAATGTTTTTTTCACAAATGGAAGAAAACATTATTGGTGATAAGAAGTTAAGATATATTCACTGATTTTTTTTTTCATACAAAACAGTATCCGAATACAAAATAAAAAATAAAAAAATACAAAATAAATAAAATACAAATACAAAATAAAAAATACAAATAAAAAAATACAAAATAAAAAAAGATGATACTTCATTTATGATAACACCTGGGAACAATTATAAAATACCTAGGAGTAAGCTTAATAAAGTTAATTTCACTAAAGGGCATAAGAGCAGCTGAATGAGAAGGGCTGGGTGTCTTGTTCCTAGGGAGAAGTTTCAGTATTGAAATGATTTTAAAATTCTGTAAATTCAGTACATGAGAGTGACCCCAGCTGTAACCAGTGCACGGGTAAACACATGGAAGTTTAAAACATGCCAAATAAAAATCAAGTGAAAGATAAAACTGTAGAAAATATCTGAGGGCATTAGTAACTCTCTAAATGACCAATACTACAATACTAAATCGGATTACCTACTAACACGTGGTTAGTGCTTTTTTCAAAACAACTCTTTTACAGATCAACGAGAATGCTAAGCCGAGGTAAGGTATGGATGTGTTGAGATTGCCAAGATGACTTTGGAAGGACGTAATATATTAGCATACTTATGGCCCTGGAAGTGGGAGAATAAGAGGCAGGTTAGAGAGACAAACATATTCAAGAAGAGAAGCCAGGATGGGATTCAAAAGCAAAGGCCTGAGCCTGCTAAGGCAAGCCGGACTTGGAGAAGGCTGAGTTCCTGGAGGGAAGAAGCAGGTCAGGGAGCGAGGTCTGAAGAGAGCGAGGTCGGAGGTCCTCCAGCAGCTTACAGAAAATAACTATTCATTCAGCACACTCAAATTCCCAGAGGAGCCTGCACGGCTGAACTGCAGATGGACTCTGGTAGACCCACTTCGGTAGACCAGAAAGACACAGAACATGGAGGTCGGAGGTCGGAGGTCGGAGGTCGGAGGTCGGAGGTCGGAGGTCGGAGGTCGGGGGACACCTGATCAACTTGCTACCTGATCTCTCCTCAAACTATTTTAACCAAGCAGAGGTAACTAAAGCTTTGAAGCCATCAATTGATTACCTTAACTCTGGCTCAGAGCCAGTGTTCCCTGCTGTGAAATGAATACTTGCCACTCTGACTGTTACAACTATTACAACTATTACTGTTACAACTGTTACAACTATTACAGGCAGCCTGTAATAGTTGCTTGTGGAGATTAGTACTTTGAATTTACAGAGAATTTTAATTTTGAGCTCTGTTTGACAGTTTTCAGATGTGGCGAGAACTCGACTAGTCAAAATCCAGTATCAATAGGTCCTTTTTTTTTTTTTTTTTTTTTTAATTTCCACCACCAACAACATAAGAACTAAGAAAATAACATTTATTTGTGTATTATTTTTTTATTTTGGATATGTGAAAGTAGTGCATACACGTGCGTGTGCGTGTGCATGTGTCGGGGTAGGGAGTGCTCACCCTGTGAATGTGTGTGGCGATCAGAGGCCAGAGCCTGCCTCTGGCACTGTTACTTTATTTTTTTGAGACAAGGTCTCCCACTGAAAGCAAGAGCTTGCTATTGGTACAAAAGGTCCCAAGAACCAGCTGCTGTCCCCAAGCTCTGGAATTACAACTGTGTCCTTGCCACACATGGCTTCTAGGAGGGTGCTGGTATGAGGGTGCTGGGGATCTGAACTCAGGTCCTCCTGGTTGTGGAGTAAACACATTACTCACAGAACTTCTCCTTCAGCCCAGGAACAAATCTCTAAAGAAGGCAATTTGTTTTTAATTGGAGTTGAGGTATTGTAGTAAGAAATCGTATTTCTAAACAGCAGGGGGTTGATGAAACGGTCTTTTGGTAAAGGACTAGGCAGTAAATACGTTCACCTTTATGGGCACTGGAGGTCTCCCTCACAACTGCCATGTTCCACATGGGAGCAGTTATAGACAATATATATATAAGTGAATTCACACAGGTTATTTGAAAACAGGTGCTAAGCCAGATTGCGCTGGAAGGATGTAACTCTTGGGACAGCCCCGCGCCCTCCCTAACACACACATTACACAACTTAGATTCTCTAGGAAAATTAGGGAAATAGAAAATAGCACCATCTCATCCTTCAGTCCTTCCGGTTAAGAATATCCAAATTAAATGTAATTGTACAGAACTAACCAAAGAGCAAAATGCCAAATGGAAGCATTCAGTAGGGCGTTTGTAGTTGCAACACGATCAAAACATGTGCTGCCGGCATGTGCAGGGACCCTCTGGTTTTCTCAGACATAGAAGGACACAGAAGCTGTCTGATTAAGAGGTGTTTCTGATTCTCCCTTGTTCCTACTTGTGGCTGTAATTGGATTAACATTTTCAGGGTTTACTGCAACATGTGCGTTAGAGTTTCCTGCCAGGGGCAGGAAGAACTCACAAGCTCCCTGTGGGCTCTAACCAGCTGCATCTCTAGCCCTGGTCCATCAGCCTCCCGGAGGGATGGCTGAAACTCTCTGTACAGCACACACTGCACACGTGCGGATGTAGAACTGGGTTCAGATCCCACAGCTGCTCAGTTGTAAAAGGAGTCACGTGGTAGATGTGTTGTCTGGAGCTTTACAAGGCTAGTATGGACCTGGCTCCATCTAACTTGTCCAATTAATAGTGGTAGAAGCGAGATGCCTGAACTACTGAGGCCATCTACCTGCCAGAAGCTCAGTGGACTGACTTTCGAGGACTCAGGCTCCCAACCTGACGTGCTGTCTTCCCTCACTCCCTTACACACCACTTCACATGCTGGTTGGACAATAAGGGGAAGGGATGAGATGCTCTCTGTGTGCCTTTATGGCCATAAGCAGGAAAACATAAGATGGTTCACTGAGCATGAAATCAGGCCCAGTGAGTCCTTCTTAACAACTGTCACTGACGGTAAAAATGCCAAGCATAGCAATGGGACAGATGTATGGCCAGGGGCATCTTTAAGAGATACATACATGTTCCCAGTTCCTCACCACTGAGAATCTTTATGTTTATATGACAGTAGTAAAATGCCCTGAGAAGAAGTCTTGGCTACCCCGCATCTGGAAGAGCAGCATCAAATGCCAGACGCCTTGGATACCCAACCAAAGCAAAGACAACCTCTGGAAGATTCTGTCTTCATCCAGGTAAGCAGGGATTATAACTTCATCAAGTAGAAGACACACTCGACCCCAGAGACTTTGTTAGAGGATGAAAACCGCCAACTACCTTGGGGCATGGAGGCAGGTGAGAAGAATACAGCCGTCACTGTAAGGCTGAGAGACTCCTGTTTCCTTTCCAGCTGGTCCAGGTTAGAGTTTACCATCGAGAAGAACTGGTGTGGATTTGCAAGTCAGGACGCAAGAGGAAGTAGTTGCTATTTCTAGAGGTGGGGGCAGGCAGATGTTAGACAATACAGCGATTCCCTGTAGCTTCCAGAGAACTTTCCAGAACTACTTACTTTGGCCCAGCAGACTGAGACAGTTGGTGAGGTTTCTCTAAGTCTCGTGAAAACTGGGGCAGTAACCAGGCAAGACACTGAGATGAGCGTACTCACTCAAATCATCATTGATCGAAACTGTAACCTCCAGCAGAGGCATCCTTGTCCTCTGCATCCCAAAGTGTTGTTGAAACCCAGAGTTCTCTGTATAACCCTTTGTGCCTGGCACATGAAGACTACCTTTTGTTCTCAGGATGCTACCTGCATCACATGTGTGAGACCACATGTAACATCATTTTAACCTTGGGGTTTTTGTTTGTTTGGATTTTTTTTGTTTGGTTTTTATTGGTTTTTTTTTTTTTTTTTTTTTTTTTTGAAATGAGAAGATATTAAACAGATCATCCATAGATGGAATCAAATATTGTTTTCCATAACATCTGAGGTGCTCTTGACTGCAAAGCCCGAAGTTAGCCGTATTGAAGGAGTCTTCAAATGCTCTCCAGTGAACTCTTATCAAAAGCACCTACATAGAGTTAGATTGTGATGCATTTGCAGTTCAGGGCAGGCAGAAATGAGAAGTGAACACAGTCAGGCAGAGAGCACACAGTGCCAAGGAACTCGAGCTACAAGCTGCTCACACAGCATCTTCATAGGAATGTGTGCCTCTAGTGCAAATTCCATCCCATTCAAATCCTTAACCTGGGAATCCAAAGCGGTAAGCATTAGGTCTTGGTGCCTCAGAGATCTGACCTTCACCGAGGTGAGCTGAGATTGGGAGGTGCACTCTGACCCCAAAGACTGTTGGAAAGATACAATTGTGTGCCTCAGAATTGGTGGGGTGTGTTAGTTAGCATCAAAGGACAGCACACAGTAGGAAGTCTGAGTTTCTGTGAACTCTGTGAACGCTGTTAAGAGTACTACCTTCAGATTCAAGATATTGGCCCAGCCAAGTTATCAAGAGTTGCAGCTTCTTTGCTGACTGTGATGGGACCCAGAAAACTCTCCACATTCACTGACTGAACCTCCTTCAGATGGTTCCAGTTTGCAGGGCTCTCTCTGCCTTGGGCTTTGTCTTTGCTGTTCCGTCTTACCCTTTGACCACACCTCGTGCTGTCTGGGGCACCTGTACTTTCCTTGCTTGGGTGAGTGTTCCCATTGGGAAGGATTCTCTGCAGGATCTAGCTCATGCCTCTCCCTTCTCAGTCCTTCTAGAGCTCCTCAATTAGTGGCTGCTACTTCCTTATTGCCAAGAGTTGCCCTTAGCCCTCCACCTGTGTTATCTCAACTCTTACAACTCTCCCCCCCTGCCCCCCCCCCCGAGAAGGCTCAGAGGGAAAACTGGAGGCAGGAAAGTCCAACATCTTGCTTGTGTCAGAAGCTGGATAGAGTAGGGTCAGGACTCTGGACTCGAGAGGTCAGAACTTACTCTCTGGAGCCCTGTTTTTACATGGGCTTGTTTTGTGATGATCTTATCAAATTGATCGAAGAAAAAGAAGGAGGAGGAGGAGGGGGGAGGGGAGGAGGAAAGGAGGAGGCTGATAACAGTCATGAAAATATACTAAGAGCTTATTATGTGACAAAGATTATTTATTTCATGTCCTGTCCTGTTTCGAGTCCTCATCTCGGTTGAGACTATCACTGTCCCCATTTTACTGATAAGAATGGAAGCTGCTCCTTTGTCCCACCTTCTCAACTTCTTTGATTCTGAATGTCCCCGGTGTTCTGAATGTCCCCTGTGTGGGGAGGCGCTAGGGCAGAAGAGACCAGGAAAGACCAGGAACTGCAGCCTCAGTCCCACTGAGCACCAAGTCACAGGGGACCATGCTAGAGACCAGGGCAGCCTTCTTCTGCAAGGGGCCAGCACACTGAGATGCCGCTGCTTTCTGACCTCAGGACGATGACAGCTGGCTTGGGAAGAGGCCACAGCAACGAAGCAGACATTCAGCAAGGCTCAGCTGCACTGTCGGAAGCCAAAGTCGGAAGTTGGAAGCCGTGACCCCTCCCTGGGGCCTAGAAAGCTGAGACACAGCTGTGCTCCTTCTGCGCTGGCTTTGGGTCACACCTGGGGCTGCACAAGCTGGAGACTCTTGCTAGTGCGCATGCGCTGAAGAGAGGGTGTAGCTACTGGCAGATAGCCAAGTCTCCACTAGGGGTAGGAGAAAGCAGATTAAGTCTATGATTTTCAAAGCAATAGCAGCTCTCCGGAGCCTCTAGGAAGAAAGGAAGAAGGAAACGGTTCTGGGTGTTAGGGCTCCACGTGGGGTGAGCAAAGGAGAAGCTCAGGCTGAATATTAGGAGTGGTTAAAGCACAAGGGTCCTCGAAATTTGTCTCAGCAGAGAGCAAAAGGTTAATGGGCTCAGAAGTAGTGAGAATAAAACAAGCAAAGACTGGTCCCCGTTCGTAAAACAGGCTACTGCTTTCGATACGCTTCTAAAAATACCATATGTATATGCTGTACCAAAAATTGTATAGTCACATTTATAAAGGCCTTGTCATAGAAACCCGAAGGCAGTGGAACCTGAAGAGCGTCGAGTGATGTGAGGTGTGAGCACATACGCGACATTACTTGCTTTTGAGGATGACAGAGGAACTGACAGTGCTTTGGCATCGTAAAATTGAAAATAATGTCAAGAGAAGGAAGCTAGTCACAGAAGGACTGTGCATGTCACCTGCCAATTATATGAAATGGTCACAACAGGAAAATCTGTCAGACAAAAGGTGAAATCGCTGCCTCAGACCTCAGACCATAGGCAGGTTGAGGGGATGGGGAGAGGCAGCTAAAAGATATTCCTTTCCTTTTGGGTGTGATGCTAATGTTCTAGAATTGACTGGGGTGGTGTTTGTGTATGCTTCAAGCATGTAAAACTCGTTCAATCACACACCTTAAATGGATGCACTGTATGGTGTTCCAGTTATGTCTTGAAAAGCTGGTTTTAGAATACTGAGGGATGCTGACCAGAATACAACAGACCGCAGCCTCAAGCCCTCTCCAAGGTTCCTGGGAATGTTGTCAGAGCCATGCATGCAAGGCCACTGGGGTATGCAAGCAAAAGTGTTCACATCAGGAGTGAACATTTCAAAACACATCAAGAACAGCTACATGTGACAGAGGCGTCCCCCGGTTAGAGGTGTCCCCTTGCTATCCAGCACAGATGGCAAACCTCAGGACTTCTTAAACCACTTTCTCCAGAAGCCAAATTTTAAGACTCTTTAAAGAATGCTTCCTTCTTCTCCCTACCCCTCCTTTCTTCTTTCCTTCCTCTCTTCCTTTCATCTCCTCCTTCTCCTTCTCTATAAATGAATTATGTATATTTTCATGTATATGTTGCCTTATAGCTGCCTACATTCTCAGCCACGTCTCTGCTAAGATTCCCTTAAGTCAGGTTGAACGTTTGCAAGAAGGCAGTCTTCATGTCCCACGGTCTCCATTACCATTCCGTAAGTCCTTACTTCTCCTCCCAGGACAGAGCAATCCCATCCTTTGAAAGTTTTAGACCATCCCAAATCCAAGCCATGAACAATTCTGTTCAGCTGTAAATCTAACCATTGCTCATCACTTTGACCGTCCTGTTGAAAGGGTGCTTGTCTTGCACCTTGACTGTTGCAGCAGCCTTCCACCTGCTAACCTTCCTTCTGGTCATCTCCACTTGAGTCTATTTTCTCACACTGTGGTTTTAACAATCCTGTAATACTAAGCCAGCTCATGAGCCAGACAATGGTGCTGCATGCACTGGAGAATCTTGTCGATCTTTCTATCTGGAAGGCTTAACCCCCAGAGGTCCACAGCATTCATGTGTCCTCTTTTTGATCTTTGCTTGGATGTCACCTTATCAGATATTTTACCATTACAAAATATTACATTATTTAGAACTGTAATACTCCTCCCCTTTGTTTCCTGTCTACCCAGTCTCTCATTGAGTGCCCTCTGATACAGCACTATTGTATGTGTTATCCATTTCTCTACACAAGACTGTAGGTCAGTGAAGACATAAACCTTGGAAGTTTTGTTCATTAATACACTCTCTAAGCAGACAATTTACACTTTAAAAGCCTTTGTTCAATGGACAAGTAACCTCTAACTTGATCCCAGATGACATCCACAAATTACATCACTCATTCTCATTTCCCAGATGAGGAAACGGAGGCTTGCGGTGGTTGCGTAATGATTGAAGGCCTACACACCCTTCCTCAAGGGACAGGACCTTATTGCCCATGGGCTACAAGAATGAGTCCGTCATTGTCTGATGGACTCACTCTCCATAGATGATGAAACTTGTCCCCAGATGACAGATAGCTCTCAGAAACAGTCAGCCAGAACTTAAACAGGTCCAGTTGAGATTTCCACAATGTTCCCAAATCCCAGGGTGTTCAGTCTTACTCTGGGGCCTCTGTAGCTAATTGAAAATACGTAAAGGATTCTGTTTTTTGCATGGCAAGCAAAAATCCATACTGTACAACAAACCCACCAATACCCATAGAGGCTCCAAGCACCAGAGAGTTTCAGAGCTCCCTCCTCTAGTCTACCCAGGGTATGACGTCTCCAGTGTGGTTTCTTTTTGTTTTGTTCAGTCAGATTGTTCTCTTCTGAGCCAGGGTGAGGTGGAGCAAGGACACTATCAGCCATCAGAGAAGTGGATATGACACTGAAAAATGTCTCCCCTGTCTTTCTCCTCCCCATACCTCAGCATCTACTTCTCAATCCATTCTATGACATCTCAGTAATGACCCTGTTGGTAGACTTCCCACAAAGCTGCAGGCAGCACCTTTCATGAAAAACTTAGTGATGTTATTTGTCTGTGCCCCAATCCCTCGATAAGGGGCCTTTTCTTTTTTTGTTAAAAAAGAAAAGGGGGGGCTCTGTTTCCTCTTAGCATAGAACCCCTGTTTGTGAGGCTGGAAATTACTTCTGTTATGATTACTTTTCAAAACAGTCACGATTTTTTTTTTCTGTCAATCTGTATTTTCTTTCTTGTTTACCTTGTTTGGCTTTTTGAGTTGTTCTTCACGAGAGTGGTTCTAATTCCATTAAGATTCAATGAAAGTCTCAAAGGAGCATCATATTTAGAGTTCTGCTTGTAACAAAGAGACCTCCTGCTGCTGTCCTCATGGCTGAAAACTGCTGCAATTCAGGTCTGAGGGACTCAGCCACTCTAGACTGGGGAAACGGGTTCTGCTCCTCTGAGAAAGGCTGTGTCTGAGCAGAATACAGAGAAGATAAGGCCAGGATTTGGTCCCCCTGACCACTGTCTGGCAGGCTGTCCCATTGGGTGGGCTCCCAAGAGAGCCATTCGGAAGCCCTGCCCACCCTACTGCTGAGGACTTTTGTATCTGCAGAGCCACTAAGGATAAATGAAGAAGCCGGGACTCTAATCCTGCAAGTGACTAGCGGCAGCTCTCACCAACTTTCCAGTCATTTCTGTAGTCGTGGTGGTAGTCTGCTGCCTAGTCTACCAAGAGTGCTTTCCAATGGGTAGACAGACAGCTGTAATGGGTAGTCAGCTCAGGAGAAGATCACATCTCCTATCTAGACCAGCACAGGGTCCATAAGGAGGGAGAAAGTCCAGGAAACCATCAATATCTCCAGGCATTAAAAAGATATGGAGTTCTCTCTACACAGCGAACTTGAAAATACGCAGTACTGAACCGCAAAAATGAGTATTAAAAATTCTAAGACGGGACTGGAGAGATGGCTCAGCAGTTAAGAGCACTGACTGCTCTTCCAGAGGTCCTGAGTTCAATTCCCAGCAACCACATGGTGGCTCACAACCATCTGTAATGGCAATCCGATGCCCTCTTCTGGTGTGTCTGAAGATAGCTACAGTGCACTCATATACATAAAATAAATAAAATCTTAAAAAAGAAAAAAAAGTTTCTAAGATGTTCTGATCCTTTCCCCTAAAATATCAAATAAATCAAAAGGAAAAAGTAAATGCCTTTGGCTCCCAGGTCCCATACAAACCCTCTTTTGGTCTTTTTCAGAGTGGCACAGTGCTTCAAAATAGAGGAGGCTTTTGTTATCCTGGAACATGCCCAAAGTAGAAAACATGGATGCAGATGTCTGACCTATCAGGAGTGCCAGGGGGTTTGCCAGTGTGACAGAAATTTTTACTTCATTTTCTAATCCTAATAATACAATTTTTTCTATAATATTTTTAAAATTGTATTTATTTTATATGTATGGGTGTTTTGCCTGCATGTATGCGTACCCTCTGTGTGGATTGTCCTCAGAAGACAGAAGATAGCATTGGATCCCCTGGGACTGGAATTACAGACAGCTGTGAGCTGCCATGGGTACTGGAAATCAAACTGGAATCCTCCAGAAAAACAGCCAGTGCTCTTAGCCACCAAGCCATCTCTCTAGGCTCCTGTGGTGACTTGGGGTACAAATAATTGAAAGGCTTTGATAAAAGCCACCAGGACTGTGAACTGTGTTATACAAAGGAGAAAACCAAGTGTCAGTGTTTTGATTGGGGTCTACCAAGAAGCAGATGCTGAGATGATGAATTGTGAGACCGGTTTGCTTACGACAAGAACAAGAGGAAGCAAACTGGACAGAGTCAACGCAGTGGAACCACAGCAATGAGGAGAAGGGAGAGCAATTGCAACTGAAACTTAGCTGGACTTAGTGGGCACCTCATCCTAGTTAGGGTTGTATTGCTGTGAACAGGCACCATGACCAATGCAAGTCTTATAAAGGACAACATTTATTTGGAGCTGGCTTACAGGTCCAGCCCATTATCATCAAGGTGGGAGCATGACAGCATCCAGGCAGGCATGGTGCAGGAGGAGCTGAGAGTTCTACATCTTCATCTGAAGGCTGCATGCAAGTAGAAGACTGACTTTCAGGCAGCTAGGATGAGGGTCTTAAGCCCATGCCCACAGTGACAGACCTACTTCAACAGGGCCACACCTCCTAATAGTGCCACTCCCTGGACCAAGCATAGACAAACAGTCATAGTACCTAAAAGGCACAGTGGCCCATTGGAGAAATCTCAAGTGGATGGGGAATGGGCTTGCCCACACGTCAGTTAAAGTTCAGCCTTCAGGCAGCATGGCTGGGTAGATGCAGAAGAAGGATGCAGAAGGGTAGAGAAGGAAGCAGGTGAAGCCCCTACAGTGGGAGATATGAGGAGTATCTACGGCTGCCACACTTAGGCACTGGATTGAGTGGACTTCCCATGTCCATGGCTTATTTGGCAGTTATTCAAATCCAGACGATCTGAATCCAACTTCTATATGTCTCTCACTATGTTAAGCAGATCTTTTATAGGTGATGGTGTAGGGCTACTTGAAACTTAGCTTTTGGGTTTAAAGGGGAAAAAATAAGGCTTCCTTTTAATTTGCTTTGGTCAGCTTCCTTCCAAGCCAGGGAGTTTTGCCAGCTCCGGGCTATTCCAGTGTAAAAGCTTATCCAGGTTTCTGGGCATGAACTTGTGCCAAAAGAAAACACGATAACTTTGGAAAGTAACCAAGGCTCTCTGTGCTGTGGGCATCTCTGAATTAGGACATGCATTCTTTTGGGAGATACAGTATCAAGCCCCATAAAGCGTCTTTTGGAGGCCCGGGGTTATAAGACAATGAACAGAAACACCAGCTTCCAGCAATGAAAGAGATATGCTTTCTGCCTCGTTCTTGCTTTTCTCTCTCCTGGCCAGGAAAGCAGTTTTGTAGCACAATGACCATCTCAACTGTGCTGTGAGAAAGTGTGTTGAACAGATGGCATCCTCTGAGGAATCCTTCCAGTCCACAAGTATATACGGAGCACACACTTGGTCCTGGGCACTGGAAATGGAGTGTTGTCATGGGGCTGAAGGGATCCGGACACCACAAAGATCACTTCCTAGTGGAAAGATAATAATAATAAATCACCAGAGAATACTTCTGGGTTGAGATGCATGTGAAGGTTACAAAGGAGAGAGTGGAGTCTCTCGGAATGAGAACAGGAGATGCTACCAATACCAATACCCAAGCATGAAAAGGTAAAAATGGAGGCAGCTATGTGATAAAGCAGGTGAAGGCATCCGAGGCAGAGAGGATGCTGAAGAGGGAAGTTAAGGACAGGCATCTTTCACTAGACACAAGGCACGAATGTTTGTATAGACGCAGCCTGCAGAGTCTTCAGTGGGCCAGTATATTAGGAAAGGCCAGTTCAGGTGAGGCCTTGCAAACCAGGGTAAAGACTGAGCTCGATTCAAGGTACAGCTAGAAGCCACTGGAGAGCTTTAAGCAGAACCATGCTAAGCAGGAGGCACTGTCCAGCTGTGTTGACAACGCACTGAGAGTAGAGGGAACAGAAGTAGAGAGGCTGACTGAAGGAGATGACAGTGACTCTGGGGCAGGGGCAGGTGACAGTGGAGAAGGCGGTGAAAAGTGATACGATTTGCAAAGTCCTTCATCTGCTCACACTGAAACCTGTAGAGATGTAACGCTGTCTTCCCAGGATGGAGGTTGATATACTAGTACCTTGGCCTTGACCACAGAATGTCTGCAGATGCAACGTAGGCCAAGGTGGGGCAAGACAAGAGAAGAAAGCAAGTAGTATATCTAAGCCTCTGCAGGATGCAGGAAGACCTGGGTGAGTATGGTGGTCGATGCCAGAACGTAGAGTAGGAGGTAGGAAATCAGAAGGGCAAGTTCATTCTGGCCTCCATAGCATGTCTGAGGCAAGTCTAGGGTTTGTAGACCCATCTCAAAAATAAAATAAATAATAAATATTTAAAGAGGAGACTTGATCTCTTAACCCCTAAAGCAAAAGCATAATATACACTCATACATACACACACACTCACATACACACTCACATACACATGCATACACACTCACACACATACACATGCATACACACATATACTCTCACACATATACATGCATACACACATATATACTCACAAACATACACATGCACACACACACTCACACAACATACACATGCACTCACACACATACACATGCACATACACATGCACATACACACATACAACTCACTTATGTATACACTTGCATACACACACACACTCATGTACACACACACACATATATACACATACATACGCTCATACTCACACACACATACACATGCACACACACACACACTCACACACACATACATATGCATATACACACACATACACTCATACACATATGTACACACACACACACACACAATATGTTCAAGCATCTTCCATTAATAAGACCGTGTCCTTCTGGTAATGGGTCAATGGTAGGCAACACTTCCACGGTTCTCCCTGTGTGGCTAGCACTGAGCTCTTTGCTTCCACTGACTCATTAAACAATAGTATTCCCATAGAGGAGGAAACTGAGGCACAGAGAGGCTACATTACAGAATGTGATTACTTTCCCTTTGAGGGCTATCTCCTTCTAGACACGGAGTTCAGTGACCCAAGAGACAGTGAATCCTTGCCCAGTAAGCATGGGGTCCTATCTAAGAACCACCAGGAGGGGGTTCTTAAGCTGAGGTTCTCATTGTTATTGGTGCTGCAGACAGAGACATGGCTCCACCCCATCTCCTACAGGAAGCCGAAGACTCCCCATTCTGTTTGGGGATTTCCATTCTGGCAAACCTGGGATTCATAGCTTCAACAAAGAAAAGAATTTCATGAACTGGAGTTAGAGATTTGTTTAAAGTTAAAAGATGGTTCTGTGGGTAAAGGTGCTTACCGCCAAACCTGGAGGTCTGAGTTCAATTCCCAAGACCCACACAGTGAAAGAAGAAAATCAAATCCTGCAAGTTGACCTCTGCCCTCTATGTATGCAGTGCAGCATACAGGTATACACATACTCTTGTTTACAGAGACACAAAAATAGATGTCGAATTTCTTAAAATATATCTTAGTGTAACTTAAGCACACAGATTATTAGCAAGAAGAACACTCAGAGACAGAAGGAGACACACCCAAATGTAGACATGGGCTTCTGGAGGAAGCGTCGCCATTAGGATTCTTTATATATGATCTTGGTAGATCCTCCCGAGATAATCTTTAAAGGCTGCTAAGAAAACCCCTTTTTTAACATTGTTCAAAGAATGTAGCTTATAACAAGGTTAAAAGTTAAAGCATTTCCTTCCGAAAACAAAGTTGCAAGGTGGATTTATGAGGGATAGTGTTTAGATGTGGGGATGTGAGGGAAAGAGCCAGAAAATCAATGTTATACATCGCTGTGGCCTTAAAGTGAGTACAACCAATTTATTTACGGTCCTTGGCAAGATGTCTTTTGGAACACAAATAATGTTCTGTGAGCAACTTGCTCTTTGTCAGTGGGATCTGAAGCTCCCTGCTTCTTCACAGAAAACACATACCAGAGCCTGAGAGATAGGCTTTGGTTTTTGTTTGCTTCTGCTCTGCCAAGCTGTCCTTCCATGTCACAATCTTTCTATCTGGGCACACCACCATAGAGTAAGCTTTCCCACTGTGTGCTTGACTGATCTGTGGTTACAAGAAAAACCAGATTAAAGAAGGTGTCCAGGCCTCAACTATCAGATACCACTGGTCCACCCAGCCCACACCCAGCTTTACAGCCCAGGTACTTTTTAGCCCAGTGCCAAGGAAACACCTGGTAGCAAATACAGTCGGCAATTGTTTACTGTGCTTGGACTAGGTGCTGGAGAACATTGGGGGCAAAGCCACTCCCTGACGTTAAAATCACACAAGTTAGTGGGGAATCCCAATAAGCAGACTGACTAAAGTTCCTTAGAGGAGAAGATTACCAGTTGGGAAATTGAACCAGCAAGTTGCTGAGCACATCAGAGAGGAGTGTGAGCTTCGTGGAACTAAGAATCTGGGACGATGCTGGGTAAGGCAGATAGGGAGAAAAGGAGTTAAGAGAGGAGGAAGGTGACTGCACAGGCCTCAGAGAAGGAACACGGGGTGTGTCTATGGAACTCAGAAACACCAAGAAGAAAGCATCCTGCTATGTTTCTGTAAGAAGTACCTAACCTTCCCTCAAGGCTGAGAAGCATAGGCCATCTGCCGATGAAGCTGTCTTAGCCTGGAGGGACACTGAGCTCTGACCTCTGTTCCCCCTGGGAAGAAGTGGGCTAATGGCAGAGGATGCCAGGAGTATGTTTCCCAGAAGCTCCCAGCCTGCTCTGAAAAAAAATGTTTCATTGAGTAGTGGTCAGTTGAGAGCTGCTCCAAACCCTCTCATCAACCTCGGATGTTCAGGGGAGCAGAGTGGAAAAGGGGAGCTGAGGACTTCAGGGCCCTGATCCCTCTGGTCCTGAACCCACCCCACTCTCCTAGCTAGGAGAAAGACCAGTGAATCCTCGAGGTGAGAGTTAGTCAGATGAGAGGCAAGAACCAGTTTGCTTCGTTTTGATTGGCACTGCTGAGTCATAAGGCAGGTTTCCAAACAAGGCTTTCCAAAGATGGTGCCTAAGATCATTGCTGAGAAAGATGGAAGAGCCTCAGGAGTCCCTCATTGTTTTCATTACACCGGATGAGCTGCTACTTTGTTGCAACTTTGGAAACAGCAGAGAAATTTAGGGATGGCTCTCCTTGCCAGCAAGACAGAGCACAAGTCTACCTTTCTGCTGAGTAAGAACTCTTCTTCATACTAACACGGACTTTTCTATTTAAATTAGAAATCCAGTAATGACTCAACATCCTCCGGAGAATGGTCCCCAGACTTCAAGAGACTATCAGGCTCCCTAGATGCTCAATCCTCTATGTAAAATGGCGCAGTGTTTGCAAACAGCACATCCTCGTGTGGACTTGTGGGTTCCGGTCATGGTCATTGCATTATGTTATTATGGGAAAATTACGAGGAAAAAAGCCTGTGTGTGTTCACTACAGATGCATTGTCCCCAAAGCATATCATTCCACACTGGGCTACTGCACAGATGAGGACACATAGGGCCAGCTATGTAGCTGTTCCCAGATAATGCTAATCAATCCAATTCTGGAAGCAGTGGCAACTGCAGCAGCGGCACTCCTCTATACCGCCCCAGTGTTCTGGGTTCCTGAATGAAAGACACACACGCACACGCACACGCACACACACTTTATATTCTGATATGCCTAAAACAGCTCAATGGCTAGGCCACTTCCTAACCTGCACGTGGCTAATCCACCCCTCTCCGATAGCCCGGTGTTATTACTTACTAAAATCTACCAGTCCATCTTTGCTGCCTTGGACCCAGTCATGCAACCCTCTCGAACTGTGTTCCCCTGGCTCCTACATGGTGGCCATATCCGGCACTTCTCAGATGTGGCATTTTGGTTCTCCTTCTCTCAGCACCTCGGATCTCTCCTTTTCCCTCTTCCCTCCTCCCTCCCCCCTCCTCCCTCTTCCCTCCTCCCTTTTCCCTCTTCCCTCCTCCCTCCTCCCTCCTTTCTCCTCCCTCCTCCCTCTTCCTTTCTCCCTCTTCTCTCTTCCCTCCTCCCTCCTCCCTCCTCCCTGCATCCCTTCCCCAGAGAATACTAAAAGTCTCTCCTCTGTCTCTCTGCTCAACCATTGGTTGACGCCATTTTTATTTACCCATCAGAACCAGCCGTGGGCAGAGTCTCTCAGTGTCTTACAAGCCTGCAAACCAGTTTGGTGGGGGGTGGGGGGGGTGGGGGGGTGTAACATAATTAGCATAAGAATACAAGCAGCTACAACCAGGCCTACCCTTTGTTCCTGCCTCTTCCTTGGCTTCCTTTATGAAGACCCTACATTTTCTATATCAGCTGTACTAGATTGAACCTTTATCGTCTCCACCTTTAGTTTTATGCCTTTTGATGTAGCCTTACAGGGGAGGGGAGGCGTGGCTCAGTGGCAGAGAGCTTGCCTTGCTTTGGTGAGCCCCCAAGCTTGCCCCCTGCACTGTCCCCAGAACTTTTCTCTCTCTACCACCCAAAAAAAGATTAACAAATCCATGTTGTGGAAAACAAGAGAAACTGTCATAAGCAATATAATAAAATGAATCATCGCTCCCTATAACTTCTGATTGATTATCACTAACCCATTGTAAGCCATTTGTATATGACTTGAGGTAATCTGTTATATCAATGTCTCCAACTTTCCCAGGACTGTCCATGGTCTTGTCCATCCCTTGAATAATCTGAAAGGTATCTTTATCGTATGCTAACTATTTTATACCCTTGGGTGTGGTCGATTATGTTACCACTCTCTCGCCAAGAATTGCAGAGCCCCTCCCTGTGGAAGCAGTCTGGCAAGGATCAAACATCTGTTAGCCTGGGGTGTGGCCACTTGGCCGGTGGTGGTTAGTGAAACTCCAGCAGGAATGACAAACACTTCCTATAACCAGATGCTTTAGGGACTCAAGTGGCTCGCCCCGCTTCCTTTCCCTCTGGAATGCCATTACAGTTCTGGATGGAGGTGAACTCTGTCAGCCTGGACACCAGGATGAAGGCAATATGGAAGAGAAGTCAGCTGCCCCACAAAGAACACCTGCCTAGTTTGAACAAAAATCCTCCTGGCTTAGGATAAACTATTGAGCTCAAAAGGCATTGTTTTCACCAAGAAGCCCATACAAACCTAATCTATCTTATGTTTCTGTCCCTTCTTTAGGAGACGTAAGGAGCTTACTGTCATTTTTGTGTTTTGGGGTCCTGGAGATTGAACCTAACAAGTGATCTACCACTGAGTTCGACCCCTCACTCTTCTTTCTTTATTTTGAGATGGGGGTTCACTGAGTTGGCCAAACTGGCACAAGCAAGGCTTAAATTTGAAATCCTCCTGCCTCAGCCTCATGAGTTGCTGGGATCGTAGGCCTATCGTACCAGGCTGGCCTTCACGAGCCTTAGTCTTGCTTAATAACCACACCCACCCAAAATCAAAAGTAGTTTCAAGCCCTTGTTTGTCAAGACAAGTCCAGAAACGATCCAAAGCCTTGCTGCAAAGATTTTCTATGTTGAGTATTTCCTTTCTTCGTCCAGCATTTCGGAATGCAGGGTGCAAGCCATGGGGACTGGGAAGGAAGCACAAACCCCGGGGAGAAAGCTGCAGAGCAGCACTGACATTGTGTAACAGCACTCACTTGCAGGATGCTAGTGTTACCTTTTGCCCCACCAGGACAAGAGCCGTAACCGCAGACTGAGCTCACAGAGCTGACTGTGAGACTGTTCTATCTGTGATGTTCACACCTGCCATCCCTCTGTGTGGGCCCGACTTAAAGCTCCACATCACATTTATTTAAATACCTCTGCCTCTGTCTGGAAGTGACTTGTTTATGCCCAGGAGGATGAGCAGAAATCCGTAATCTAGAATATCAGACAGATGTCTTGAAGGTCCAGGAAAAACCTACAAGGCCGTGTCTTCCCAGCTTTGAGACTATCTTCATGACCTCACATGTAGTCATGAATAAGACATGATGGATTTTGTTTTTTGGTTTTTTTTTTTTTTAAATCGCATTTGTACATGACAAGACCTGATTCTGCTCTTCTGCCCAAATTATGACATTGAATGTGGCCAAACTTTGTCTTGCTCTTGAGCCCAAAGTTAAAGAAAAATGTTATCTTTTCCAACAGCATCTCTACTCTCCCCACCTCCCCCAGCCACCTCCACAGCTCATCAGAGATTCACAGACATATAAATCAGAGTTGGCTCCGCGCACAGAAGGATAGAGAACTGGACACCGCCCAAACAGAGATGTCGTTCCCAGAACGATTAGTCACCAGCAGCACACATTCCATGCAGCGGTCAGGAGGAAGAGCCTCCTGAAGTCAGTGCAGTCAAGAACCAGAGCGGTTAGGAAGAGAGAGAACTCTGGTGAAGATTCTAGCCCAGGGCCACAGTGTGGGAACTCTCCACACTGGGTATAGAAAGTCTGCTGGGGAAGCAGGGTGTGGGTATCAAAGACTCAGGTACACAGAAAGGGTGATGGGAAACGGAAAAAAAAAATGGCAATCTGAAGGGAATCTAAAGTGTTCTCTTCATCCTCTACTGGGAAGATGTCTAAGGGCATATGCTATATGTGGTGCTGATATGGTATAGTTATGCAATAGCTCTCACTGAGCAATCCATAACAAGGCTTGGGTCTGCCTGTCTGTGAGAAATATCTCACATTTGTGATGTGGTTTCGCCCTCCTTGTGCCCATGAAAGGCAAGGAGGAAACACATTGTGCTCCTAAGGAAACTGAGGCACAGCTGAGTAATGAAGTTGGAAAGTGATAACCGCTCTTAACTAGTGATGATAACCGCTCTTAACTAGTGATGATAACCGATCTTAACTAGTGATGATAACCACTCTCAACTAGTGAAAATGATTCTTGGACCCTTTCCTTTAGGCCCTGGTGCCTAATTGGTAAGTTCTTTCAAGCAAAAAAGGAAAGAAAGAAAGAAAGAAAGAAAGAAAGAAAGAAAGAAAGAAAGAAAGAGAGAAAGAGAGAAAGAAAGAAAGAAAGGAAGGAAGAGGTAGGGAGGGAGAGAGGGAGAGAAAAGGGAGAAAGGGAGGGAGGGAAGAGGAAAGGAGAAAGAAAGGAAGGAGGGAAGGAGGGAGGGAAGAAAGAAGGAAGGAAGGAAGGAAGGAAGGAAAAGGAAGGGAGGGAGGGAAGGAGGGAGGGAGGGAAGGAGGGAGGGAGGGAGGGAGGGAAGAAGGAAGGAAGGAAGGAAGGAAGGAAGGAAGGAAAAGGAAGGGAGGGAGGGAGGGAGGGAGGGAGGGAGGGAGGGAGGGAGGAGAAAAATGTTGTGAATGGTTAATACTCAATCTAACCAAGAAAGATCTTCCTGACTCCAATCTGAAGCTGGGTTCTTAGCAGCCAGGGAGATATCACTGCACACTAGGCTGGAAGGAGCCAGGCTTGGCACCTTAGCCCACTTAGGCCACTCAGAATGTATCAGCAATTAAAGGACAATATAAAGAATGGAGAAGGTCACTGGGCCCAGGCTCCAAATGGACACCATTCTCAATCAGCTCCTCTGCTACGCTGGTAAGATTCTTTACCGTGCATGTGATATTTTAAAATTGAATTCCCTTTAACCTGTTCTAAGCTGGGATCCAGTTCATCAGGTTTCTTAGCACGGAAGATTGGTTGCTTTTGCCGCTGAGTACCTGGCTAGAAGACACTTAAGTGGAGAAGGCTTCCCTTGGGCTCATGACTTAGGGGATACAATTCACCATGGCAGAGCAGCCATGGAGGCAGGAGCAGGGCAAGCAGCTGACTCGTCTCATATCTTGGACCAACACGAGGAAGAGAGTAGACAAGAAGAGGGGCCAAGCTATTAAACCTCCGAGGCCACCCCTTGAAACCTATTTCTTCTAGCAAGCCTGGACCTCCTAAAAGTTCTCCAATCTCTTAAAACAGTATCACCAGCTGGAAACCATCCGATCAAACACGTGAGCCCGAGGAAGATACAGGTCAGCCAACCCATTGCACAAGACATACATACCTAGCACCACACACACAAAAATGAAACCTTCTCAGCTTTGTTTTGTTTCAGTCTGTAATGCTTGTTGGTACCAATAACCATAAAAGCAGATGCAAGCTAACACAGCTTTCCCAGTCAGACTCCGGGTCTTGAACTCACCTCTGTGTGCAACATCACGTCTTACCTTAGCAAACGCAGTCAGCTCTCCCCTGATCATTTCCTGTGTGGCTTTTTGTTCTATAATCAAAATTTGAAGCACTTTTCATTTTGGACTACATTATCCTCAGATTCACCTTGGGGTGACCTTAGATGACCATGCAAAACTACGAGAGAAAGCCACACTTAGGTGCTTACGGGATGTGAATAGACTGGCCTGAAGCCAGTGAGATTGTGAAACCTCTGGTAAATCAATAAACACTGAACACAGAGACATTACTAACTGCATCTCAAGCCCACCAGCATCAGCTAATTGACTCCTACTGCAGATTAGGTCAGCCCTCACGCCATCTTTCTTTAGACTCCATCTTTCTTTAGACTCCATTTGGCAATCCCCGTAATACCAGCTAGGCAGGTTAGTAACACTCACGAAGAACGCTAATGAGATTTAAGTTGGCACGGGGAGCTATCAAAGAAAAACTATCACTTTAAACCATAATCCTGTCCTTGCTTGAAAGAAAAGAGATTTGCTGGCCTGCCTTCCACTGAGACAAGGCTGAGAACAGTGGCCATAAAGGAGGGTGTAACAAGAAGCTGGCAGTCAGCACTGGCAGAGCCCTGGAGTTTGCCAGCTGCCTTACTAACGGCTCAACAGAACTGTAAGACAAAAAAGATCCATTTCTCATGGACACTGAGGAAGGCAAATGATCTGCACACATGCCTGGAAGACGTCATACAGAGGCCTTCTTTGCTCTAGGTGGGATCGAGCACAGGGAGCCTAGAGCCAAGAGCGAGTATTACGAGTCTCTGATGTCTACTTCAGCACGGCTGCAGGTGTCCTTAATGAGACTTCTATTCAGATGTATTAGATCAGCTTTACCAAAAATTATTGCTCACTTAGTTCAGTGTGGGAAAACTCTGATTCAGATCTGAGCTAATCTACAGGTACAAAAGCGTGAACCACCACGTGGTTACCTAAGCAACCGTTGCATCTAACAAAACAAAGTGCCAATGACTGTTCCTGATGTCAACCTAAGTAGCACTGTGGCTGAAACGAATGGTTTTTTGGTTTTTTTGTTTTTTGTTTTTTCATTTTCTTGGTATGATATCGAGGGGGGAAGATGAGGCAAGGCCGTGGATTTCGATTTAGGCTGTAAGCCTATCTATCTCAGGTAGACAAATCAGCTCATTCAAGGTCAGCCAATCTCAAGAGACTAGCAGGTAAGAACTGATGAAAGGTGGTTTTTTTTTTTCCCCCTTCAGATATAGTTAGACACCAAGAAAAATCCCTACACCGGGATGCCAGAGGCTCAGGTATGAAGCCAAACAGCCTCCTGGCTTAGGTAAGCAAACCTAGAAAATACAGAATTCTGAAAGTCGGTGACTTCTAGATTTCAAGTCAAAATCATGCATGTAGAGCTATTTTCTTTATCATTTATTACCATCCTAAAACTTAGAGTCAAGTTTGTCTCTTGAATCGCCATTCCAAGTGCAAACGCAGAGCGGTGATTCATCTAAAGTCCGAATGTGTCAAAAGTTCAAATAGTCAGTTTTCATAAAAAGGCTCCCAGTTTACAGTAGCAGGTACCATGTAGTACAAGCTCTAGTTCACCTTCCAAAGCTCGAAGAAAAGAAATTAGTTTTCTCTCAGGGTCATGGCCATCTTTGTTCTCTAGCTCCATTCCGAAGAACTTCCAGGGAAATTCAAGAGAGTCAGAGGAGTTCAGAAAAGACTAAGCATCCTCCCTCAAGCTAAACAGCATCCCACACAACTCTGAACCTCAACAGTGAGCTCTCCTGGCTTGTGCGGAATTTTCCCCCTTGTAAGTACATCATTTGTACTCACCTGATTTCCATCACTATTCTTGGCATCCTGAAAAAGACTCACCCTCCCCCATCCCTACCCCCACGTCTACCCCAACCTGGGGGAAAGCAGACTGCTGCCATGCCAGCACACATAGAGACAAGTCACTTTTATTTCCCTTTATCTTGAAACAACTAATCAGATTTGCATGGAAAGTTTTCTTAAATCCAAAGACATAGCCTCGGTTTTATTTAGGAAACCCTGCACAGCCATTTGATATGTATCACTTCCTAGACAGAATACAGACATCTCCCAAGGACACTCAGAGTGCATGCAGTGCATAGAGAGTGAGAGGGGTCAGCAGTATTGTCTAGCCATTTCCTCAGAACATAGAGAGTCCCTTCTGGAGAGGGGTATCCCTAAGCCTTAGGAATGAGTGATCATAAAATGTGGAGAGAATCCCTTCAACACTTTATGGAAGCATCACCTGTCAATAAAGGCTGATTGGCCAATGCTCTGAGGCAGGAAATAGGAGGTGGAAGTTCCCATAGAGAGAGAAAAAAAACTTCTAGGATAGAGTCAGGTGCAGAAAGTGATTTGCCCTGACCTCTGAGAAGACAGACTCACGAAACTAAGAGGAAGTAGCCAGCCTTGTGGCACTCATCGAATAGAATAAACTGCTTAATTAAATTACAAGCTCATTGGGGAATGAGCCAAAACCTGTGGCTGAGGCATTTATTCATATATTGTAAGTCTCAGAGTCATTATTTCCAGAATGAGGGCAGAGGTGGAAAATCCTGCAATTACACTGTAAGACCCAGGAAGTTCCTAAAGTTTACAAGACTCCCAAGAACCCCTACTCCAAGGTTCTATGTGCAGTAACAATTGCTTGGCCAAGAGCAATCTGAGCACTGGATCTACCTGTCAGTCATGAAGAGGCTTCAGGGATATGGCTTTTATTAGCTGTTACCTATGCTTGTATCCACTGTTTGCTGCTGCACCCAACGTTTAGTCATCTATGTTCCCACAGCTAACTCCTCACCCCTGCTCCTGTGAGTAACCCCAATAAACTCACTGGTTCATCAAGACAAACTTGGATGCAATCTTTGGCTTGTCATAAGTGCCCTATAGTGACTGGGTGGATATATGCTTGTTCATGTCTTCTAAGGAAAGTAATGCCTCTCTGGGGAGCTAAGAAAGTTCACAATTGACAGGTATCTGCCTCAGTTTACCAGAGAGAAGAGAATTGGAACGCTAGTGGGAAAGAAGTAAGTGTCCACAGGAGACAGCTCCTGAGCCTGTTTGCATAAATTTTAAATGAGGTTTAATGTTACTTTTTTTTAAAGATTTATTTATTTTTATTTTATACACATTGGTATGTTTTTGCCTGAACGTATATGTCTGCGTGAGGTTGTCAGATCTTGGAGTTACAGACACTTGTGAACTGCCATGTGGGTGCTGGGAATTGAACCAGGGTCCTCTGGAAGAGCAGTCAGTGCTCCTAACCGCTGAGTCATCTCTCCAGCCACTTTTTTTTTTTTTTTTTTTTTTTAAATTTGCTCCTTTTTCTGGAGCTAGCCATGATGGGTTCAAACCCGACTTAGCCAGTAGTTAGCTGAATGATTTGGGGTATGTTATTTGATCCTTTTGTGCCTGACTTTCCCCAGTGTCAAATGGACATAGTAGAAATATGTTTCTTAGGGTGCTTTAGCCAGTCCCTGGCACATAACAAGGGCAAGTTCTTATTCATTCCATATGTTTTAGATTTTAATGTGCTAGCCATTTAAAGGCAGAATTCATGCAACTTCAGTGTTCTTGCAGTTATTTCAGAAGTCGAGAACAGGTCTCTCAAGGCTCAGCCCAGTTTCCTTGTGACCCATCACCAACCTACATTAGCCATCTTCACTTCCATCTTCCAAGCATGCTCCTCCCCAGCCATGGCTCTGCCCTGTCCCCCACCTTTGCTTCACTGTGTCAGTTAGCTTCTTAACATCAGCCTGCCTATCCACTATAGACCCCCCTCCCCCCCCCACCCCCGTTGAGGTTTTGTCTTTTACTGTGTATTGTAATGCTAAGACAAGAGAGTCTGCGCATAGACCCAATTGAGCTATGTGACCTTGCCTCCAAGTTATTTTTATTGGTGAATAAAGATGCTGACAGCTGATAGCTGGGTAGAAGAGACACAAGCAGGGGTTAGGGTTCCTGGGCTTGGGGGATCAGAGGGGAAATACAAGCAGAGTAGAAGGTGAAAGAGAAGGAGGAAGATACTGTGGATTATGAGTCAAGAAAAGGGCTGGCCAATTGGAGTTAAGGGCAGTCCAGATGAAACATAGTAAGTAATAACTGGGGTTATCCACAGGAAAGTAGATTCTAATAGCAGAGAGGGTAGATGTCTGCCCAGTTCTTGTGCTGTTTAGGACTTATTGTAAATATAAAGGTTCTTGTGTGTCTTTATTAAGGAACTGAATGATCAAAGGCAGGGTAGACACCCCAGGTCATAATTAAATAATTTCTACAACATCCCTCTGGAGTGGTCCCAAGACATCTCGCCAGTTAGGATGTTTTGTATCCTAAAGACACTTAGTACTTTATTACTTCCTTGCATCTCCCAGTCTTACCAGATTGCAAATTCCTTGCAGACAAAGCCACATTTCAGTCCTTTTGGGGATTCTGGAGTTTCTTGCATCCAACAATTTTCATATAGTCAGCCCTAAATGTATTTTGCAAATCAATGTCTAAATTTAAAGCATACAAAAGTCAACATTAAAACAGAGTCGGTTTTTGAGTCAGACGGACTTTAGTTCCGGGCCTGTCAATATTTGCTGTGGGGCTTTGGGTAGGGATTCTATCAGCTCCTCGAATGCTCCTCAGGATGGTAGAAATTGCCTATAATGCCTCCCTTAGAATGCTGTTGTAGTATTGAATGAGGTAATGCATACAGGTCCTGAAAGAGACCCAGTACTTCGTAAGACTCTACCACTGCTGGCCATAGGTGTGGCCATGGTCTTCTTGCCTTCTTCATTCTTTTAACTCCTCTGGAGTTCCTTGGTTACAGTGAAATATCCTCTCAGCTGCCAGTCTTACCTAAGGAGAAACAAAAAGAAAAAAAAAAAAAAAGTCTTGCTTTGTGGAAGAGAAGATATCAGTCTTCAGTCCTGTAGGCACTGAGAAATTGTCTACACTTTGTAACTCGTTCTCCACTCATGATTATGTGAACTGTCCAAACTAAACTCGTTGAGAAGCAACAACAAAAGAAGATATGGAGAGAGAAGACGACCTGACAGAAAGACGGGTTGCCACAGAGGAGTGTGACGAGAGGATAACAGAGGTATAAACAGTTAAAATACATTATTTATATTTACGAAACTGTCAGAGAATGAAAAAAAAAAAAAAAAGAACTACAAAATTACCTGTCGTGCAGGAGGCTTTCTTTATAAGTGGCATTTATCTCTGAGAAAAGAATGATATGGATCCATAATTTAAAATATGAATGAACGATCGAAAGCCTCCTGCACTCTACGCCAGCAGTAGATGGCTCTGCTGATAACCTGGTTTTTGAATTGCTAAAAGAGATGTATTAGCCAAGACCTGGAATCCCTCGTTCAACCTCCCAACCTGCCCAAATTATTTTCTTTGCTCCAAAGTGATATTCAGGTTCATTGAAAAACAAGTCTGAGTTAATTGGAGGAAAAAAAAAAGCATTTTTATTCACTTAGTTCAGTTCGAAATTGATGCCTACTGCTCCTGTGTGCCCACACAGTATATAACTTGGGATGTTCTGATGAAGAAAGGCCTCTGATTCAAGGGGAGGGTGGTTCTTAATACAGGTAAAGGGATTTTAAATCTGGTGGCTTTTCACCAAAAGTCCCCTGTCCTTTTTTGCATGACCAGATGCTCTGTATTCTCAGCATCCATTCATGCAGCCCCGAGGTAACTTTCTATCCTGTGGACACCTGGGTCCTAGTGTCCCACAAACCTGCCTTCAGCTTTCTCCCCTTCCTGGAAGTAGAAGGACACACAGGGATGACAGCGGCATTGGGAGCTGCCTTTTGAGGATGTACAGTACACACCACCCTGGGTTTCTAGGCAATTTCACAGAGCAAAAGCAACTGCACACCAGCTGCCTCAACGATAACTGGGATTTCTCCAGACTTTCACTAAGCGTCTACTGTATTTAAGCCCGCGGGCTTTGGGTCTATATTCTAATAGGAGTTTGTTATGGTTGGAAGCCGTATGAATGATCTGGAGTGGTCGGGTCAGAAGAGTCAGAACTTAACTGTGGTCTTAATCAATTTCATGTGCCCCAAACTCACATGTATCATCTCGCCTAAGAGACACAACAGCCCTTCCTGTGGTCATTAGATCCTACTTCATTAATGAGAAAGATTGAAGCCCAGGTCAGTTGTGTAATGCCCCTACACTACACAGCTAATAGGCACCAGAGCCATGGCTTGGCTATAGGGCTACAGACATAAATTTCTGCTTCTCCACCTTGATTAGAGAACATGGCAGGCAGGTCAGGGAGCGTGGGACATAGGCTTTCGTGAAGTACCTATTCTAAGCATTTTACATCTGCATTTGATTCTAACAACCTTCTCAGATGGCTTCTGCTGTGTCTAGGAGATCCAGGGGTAGATGCAGAGTACACAGAAGTTAAAGGAATTCCCCACAAAACAAAAGGTAAACTCAGAGCAGATTACGAAGACAGTCTCTAGGGTCTGAGATTTGACTGCTGGGCTGTGCCACCTCAGAACATGAATTTTAATATGATCACTGTGACAGGCTTAAATACAATTTTTCCCCATTAGAAAACATACACACTAAAACTGCAGTAAAAACAGATCCTAGCAAAGTCTGTTTAAACTAAAAGTTTAGCTTGTTTGTAGTTAATAGCAAGTTTTTATTTGTTAGTTTAGTTTTGTTTTTTTCCAAGACAGAGTTTCTCATTATGTAGCCCTAGTTGACCTGGAATTTACTCTGTAGAGCAGACTGGTCTTGAACTCACAGTGTTCCACCTGCGTCTAATTCCCCAGTACTGGGATTAAGGGCATGCCCCACCAACTCCTGACTAATTGCAACTATTCTGGCAAAAGAAAAAAAGTTGCCATTTCAAATAAAGCCACCCGAGACATCATCCCTTGAGTAGATAAACTACATAACAATCTTTGTTAGTCATCTGCGTTAGAAGTCCAACCGCAGCTCAGAACAGACCACTCCAGACCACATGGTTGGGGGGGGGGGTGTTTATTCAGGAGATAGGGCAAAGGTGGGGGGAAGAAGATGAAAGAAGAAAAGAGGGAGGTCAGGTCGGGGGTCCTGCCTGTTTTATATGGGCAGTGACTTAGTATCTCTCAGGTAAAGGTGAGGTAGCCAGGTGGATTCTGGGAGTGTATGGCGGTTGCCTTGGCAATGATGTGGGGGTTGCCTAGATGTGATGTCACTGGGTTCGGAGCCTGATACCAACAATCTTTAACAAGAAATAGGATACACACAAAATAAATAATGCTTAATCACGTTAAGCCACTCTTTCTGGAAGAGCTAGCTATGTGAATCCAGTCACACTGAGTTATAGTCATGCCTTTAGAAACGGAAGAAAACAGGAACTGGAAACATTGTCTATTTAGCATGTTTCATTTTAGATTAAACAGATTTTACTCCCTGTTCCCTGGTAATTATATATAATTAAAAGGCACAGAGGGAACATGTGTAAAGACACGATGAAGTAATAACCGTGTGAACAAAGTCTCATTTTAACTCGTCGCTGAGGGGAAGTTGCTTTTATTCAGATTAATTTGTGAAAAGGCCGATGAGACCATGACATGGGGAGACAGAAGGAGTGTGTTCTCTCAAATTGTTCTGGTCAGATAAAACGTGGTGAACAAAAGACATCAAATTGCATCAACGCTTTGGAAGGCGCTATTAGTCAGCACAACTTAAAGGATTCACTTCTTCGAAACAGTTTTTTTCCTCAGGAAAAATTTCCTATTCTTCAGAACTGTTAGTGAAGGCAGACAAACTGAGTCACTGTTCTAAATCAAGAGAGGCCTCACTGAGGACCCAGGAGGGCCCAGAGCTGAGCTACCAGGCCCTGATGGCACACTCCTATAATCAGTACTTAGGAGCAGAGAGACAGGAAGGTCTTGCGTTCAAGGCCAGCCTATGCTATCAGGTGTCAAAACCACAAAATTAAATTAAAAACTAAATGAATGCTTGCGAAGACATCACCTTTAGGTTCACCCGTGTGGACTTTCCAAACAAAAACTAGTATAGGCATGTTGGCAATGCCATCTTGGGTGTTGCCTTGGGGTTTCTGTTGCTGTGATAAAAACCCCCAAAGCAACTTGTGGGGGGAGAGGGAGTGTTTCTTTGGTTTACCTCTCCCAGCTCAAAGTCCACTGAGGGAAGCCGAGGCAGGAACTGAACTGGAAGCCATGGAGGAGAGCTGCTTCCTGGTTTCTGCCTTATGGTTTTCCATATACAATTCAGAAGCACCTGCCCAGGAATGGCCCCACCCTCTTCCCATGGTGTGGGCTCACCAGCATCCATCATTAACCAAGAAGATGTACTACAGACTTGCCTACAGGGGATGTGATGGAGGCATTTTCTTAACTGAGGCTCCTTTTCCCAGATGATTCTAGCTTGTGTCCAGTTTACAAAAAGCCCATGAGGACTGGTGTCTACTGCACAGAAAACCTTGAGCTCTGTGACAAATGGAGCACAGTGATAGTCAGACTTCCCTGAGAGGGATGTTGTCTACCTACGTAAGCACATGTCTGGCATCCTTCAGTCTTTGTAACAACTCCCTGAGGTTAGTTCATGGTTATATCCATGTCTTTAGATCAAGGAGAATATTCGGCTTGTATTAGGTGTTCAGGAAGAAAGTGAATTCCCAGAGGAAGGCAAAAAGAGGGAGAGCTATACTGTGATTATGGATGGGGTAGCTAAGGAATGTCATTTTTTTAGTGACACTTAAAAACTTTTTTTTTTTTTTTTTTTGCTTTCTTTCTTTCCTTTGAGCTGAGTATGGACCAGCACTCAGAAGTTTGAGGCAAGAGGTTTGTGGAGTTCAAGGCCAGTCTGAGCTACATAGTAAGTTTTAGGCCAGCCTAGACTACAAAGGGCTGGCATGATGGAGTAGGAGCCGCCAGGCAGAACATGGCAAGTGAGATCTCGGGGATCACCACAGGGAAGTAGACAAAACAGCATAGAAGGCTGATGTCTGTGCAGCGCTAGTGCTTTTGAACTTATTAAACATCTAAAGGTTTCTGTGCCTTTTATCTGGGAAAAATATGGTCTGAAGTGGGGTAGAAACCCCCTAATACATATTTAAAGACAACAAGGGGGTGTAGTAAACCCCCGAAATAATAATTACCATTACATGGTACATTAAAACATGCATTTATTGCGTAACAGTCAAGTTGGGTTGAGCAAATCTGTGCCCTCAAAGACTTGTCAGTTCCTCATACAAGGGAAACTTTGAGCACACACTTGGAGGAAATGAAGGAGACAGTCACAGAAGCACCGGGGTCGGCAAAGCACTCTAAGTTCAGAGATGGGTAAATGGAAAGGCTTTAAAATCATGCGAGATGGTAAGCACTGGGAGGGGAAGGCGGGGGCTCCTGGGGCCAAAGGGGAGGCCAGAATCTCTGAGAGTGAGAACAGAAGTCTACAGGGCATTTTGAGTGAGGAGGGTCACGGTGTGGCCACTGTGTTCTCACTCTGGCTGCTGAGCCTAGAACACAGTGAAGGGCAGCAGCGGAAGAAATGTGGAGCTGACCAAGAAGCGGATCCCATTCATCAGCCGAAGGTGATGCATGCTAGGGCCAGGAGAGCGGAGGTGGAAGAAAGGCAAGCTTCTTACATTGTATCAAAAGCAGAAACAATAGGGGTTGCGACCTTCCGAGGCAGTGTGTAAGAGAAAGTGTGGAGTCTAAGATGGCCTCTGACCTTTGGCGGGGACACTAAAAGTATTCTTAAAAGAAGAACAGAGCAACAACTCAATCTGGAAGCCCAGGCTGGCACACTTCCTGGTGAAATAACCATTGGATATCCAAACACCATCCAAGATACTAACGGTTCTGGGATAAAGAGAGTATAAAACTGGTTCCTCCTGTGCACATTATCAGTATAGAAATGGGGTTTATAACAAAAGAAATGAAATCCCCCACCATGGAACTGAGTGTAGCAGAGGATGTTCAAAAGCTGTGTCCAAGGTTAGCCCTGTATTTCAAGGTTGGAAGACGCAGAGGAAACAACAAACGGGGTACTAAGAGTAGCCATAGAGAAAGCAAACCCGGTGAGTCTGGAGTAGCCAGGGAGGCTGGAGAAAGCCGCAGGACCCCAGCTCTGTCTTCTTCTGTGGTGTTTGTCATCAAACAAGGTCTCAAATGTGAAATCACTGGTTAAGGTGATGCCTCTGAGATTTCTGAGAACCTCACCCCACCCCGTGTATGCAGATTAAGTGTTTTGATTAAAAAAAAAAACATTTTAATACATTGATTTTAAAATGTATGAACTGAAACAAAATACATAAATGATAGTTCTATGAAAAACGATGCAAAGTTACAAAGCCCATCACGGCTCCTTGTCATCTCAAGGTTCCTGACAACTGACCAAACTACGGGTACCTGTGGCAGGTTTTTAAAAACTGCTGTCCATGATGTCAGTGTCATATCCGGATCGCACCTCCATTCTAGCTCTGTCCTCTGAAAAGTCAAAGACCAAAGCCTGTGACTATAGTCCAAAGATTCTCAACCCATGGGCCGCAACCCTTCTGGGGCGGCACATCAGATATCTCCACATATAAGATATTTGGGTTATGATTCATAACAATTAGAAAATTACAGTTATGAAGTAGCAATGAAAATAATTTCAGGGTTGGGGGGTCACCACAACGTGAGGAACTGTATTAAAGGGTCAGAGCATCAGGAAGGTTGAAAACTCCTGCTAGGTCCATCCGCTGATACCTTCAGAACAAGTATGGTCTTCAACCTGGTCACTCTTCAGCTTGTGTGATCTCTTTTAGGTATTTGGATTTCATTTTTAGTCCTGTTATTTGTGTTCATTGGTCTTGGAGCTTATAATGATCCCGAATCTTAAGGCAAAGGTAGTGTCAGAAGTGTATTCACTTATCCAATAAAAAGTTGGTGGGTACAGCCTCAGACAGCTGTCTGAAGCTCAGAGGCAGGATCAGACTGCCTGGGTTCAAATCCCCACACAGCTACTCCCTCAACAGTTCCCCTGCCATTAGTGAACTTTTCATCGCTGTCGAAGTACCTGAGTAAGTGCAAAAGCAGGAAAGGTTTGTTTTGGATCTTGTCCTCAAAAACTTTGTCCATGACCGTGCTGTTGGCGTGTGGTGAAACCAGACTATTAGGTGACAAGGGACACGTGATAGAGAAGAATGTTCACCTCACTAGAAAGACAGGAAGTGAGGAAGAAGGATCCAGGACGAGATATACTTTCAAAGGTATACAGCTAGAAGCCTTTCATTTAGTCAGGCTCCATCCCCTTTGACTCCATTCAGTATGAATTTATCAAAGAATAGGCCATTAATGAAGCGCTAATATTTTGTGAAGCACTTAGGGTGGTATCCGGCATGCAGTGAATGTTCTGGGAAGGCTCATGACATAAGGGGAAATAGTAATTACCTGTGGCAGCCCTGTTCAACATTGTCTAAGCACTGGGGACCAGACTGTGCTGGGGGACGGGGAGTGGGGGACAGCACAGAACAAAACAACAAAGAAGTAAGACTGTTCTCAGGGGTGCCCGGCACTGAGCAGACACGTGCAGCGAAGACAGGTGTGGAGGAAGAAGAAAGGCCTTCCTGAGAAGAGTGAGTGAACTGGGCTCCAGAACACAATGAACAACTCGAACAGCAAGGGTTTCTTCAGCCAGAATCACACAAGCAAAGAGAGAGCCATGAAGACAAAGCAGCCATCCTGATCTAAAAAAAAAAAAAAAAAAAAAACCGAAACCGTCTGATTCAAAATGGGAAAGGCCCAAGAGGCCGGACTCACTGTCAAAGCATCTATTTGGGAATCAGAAAAGATGCACCCCTGGGGGATGCTCTAGAAGGGGTCTTGAGAAGTGTTCAGCTGGCCTGATGACACACCGTGAGTGTACAGGAGCCCAGAGCAGAGCTCACATCCAGTCCAATAGGAGCAGCGGGATTACAAAGTAGCTCCGCCCCTTTAGCACCCACCCCTTCACTTACGGTTAATAAAATGTCAAGGAACCAGTCGCTTTTGCCCTGTGGTAAATGTTCCTCTTGTGTGTCTTGCTCTGGGCACCTAAACCTGCTTCTTCAAACCCTGCTTCCAACCACTGAAGAGATGGCACGAAATTAGACGACAGCATGCCTAGGTCCCACCTCATGCCTTCCAAGAGTCAAAAGCCAAGTTACCAGGCACCTAGGAGACTCAGTGGGTCTTCTGCCTCTGCGGCTCCTTCCCTTTCTGCTCACTTTGTGTGCCAGATGATCCTGAGCCTTTAGGCCACCCCAGCCCGGTGCTTTGTTTCCCTTAGGACAGCTAGAGACCTCTGCAGATTAGCCAAACAGGTTTGGAAACCGGTTTGGGCTCAGCAGCCCTGCACGGTGGGAAGTCACCTGCACACCGGAGGATCTGGAGCAGAACCTGCCTGAACACCAGGAAGTCAGCCCAGGTTTGCAGAGAGCCTAAGGGCATGCAGTCCAAACGGATCCGTCAGTCTGCTCACGGAGAGACTAAAACTGGCTCTCTTGATGTAATTACAAGCTGGCTGAGTTGGAATTCTGAACTTGGGGACATGGCAGGGGTACTGTGAGCTGTGCCAGGTTGTGTATTGGGCCAAAAGATGAAATACCAAACTAATCTGACTGGTTTCAAGAATCAGTTTGCAGTCGCCCTATGCCAATGCGTGTGCAGGGACTGTGTCACGTGGCTTTGTCTCGTTGGCAAAGCTCTTCCACGAAGGAAATTACAAATCTTCATAGATTCAGAACCATTTAATAGCTGGCAAGCAACTGCCAGCCACCAAAGCTACTGCCAGACCGAATGAAATCTCTTAAAGGGCCCTTTCCTCATCAGGTTGTTCCCCATAAGCAGCTTTGCCTAGTGTCACTAACAGGTGCTAGCTCTTTTAAAGAGAAAGCAGTCATTATGTCCAGCCCTTGACCTGCTAGGCACAAACAGACTAAATCCCAGAGAAGGAAAGAATGTTTTTTCTTTTTTTCAAAGATATCTTAGCAGGCCATGAGATCACCACCCAAGAATGCTGGCTTGGGAGTGGCAAAGGCCAGATAAGGATGCTGCTGAACCCCATAGTTCTCCCTGCTCTAGAGGGCTCCGTGATGTCTCCAAACCTCTGTCATCCCATCTGTGAAGTGGGAATCGTGTGTCTAACTGGTTCTGGATTACCAGCTAGACACAGAGCAGTCATCTGATCAGACAAGATAAATTGTGCAGTTTTGTGTTTCTATGTGTGTCTTTGCGTGTGAGCATATGAATGTGATGTATGCTCAGACATATGTGTTCAGATGTATGTGCTCCTGACTATGTTAGTGGAAGCAGGGGTCAGCATGTGTCCTACTCTACCTCTCTCTGCCTTATTCCTTTGAGTCAGGGTCTCTTACTGAACCTGGAACTAGGCTGGTGGCCAGTAAATCCTCCTGACTCCATCCCTGTACCAGCAAGTGTACAACTACACCTGGCTTTTTACTCAAGTGCTAATGAAGACCCCCATACTCGGGAGACCCTTCCTCAAGTCTCAGGAAATCACGACCACCCAAAGATCACAAGAAACCATACCTGGACACAATCAGCAGAGGCTTTATTAGGGAAGTTAGCCGGTGGTCAAACCACAAGCTCTCTAGCTCCAAGAGCAAGGTTTGGCCTCGAATGGCGGGCTAAGGGGTCTTTTATAGCATGGGGTGGGGAAAGGAAGGCATTTTCACGCGGTTATACATGATTGGTTGCATTTTCGAGCAGTTACACATGATTGGTTGTTTTACAAATTTTGAACATAGCACTGGGAAGACCAAGGGAGGGAGGGGTAACCAAGAACAGTGGAACATTTCAGAGGAATCTAGCCCAAATGATCTAGAGTCATGTGAAAATCACTCTGCACACTCATTCTTCTCAAAAATGTGGTCTTACCAAGTCACTGTCCCCTATACCGTCATTACAAAATATTTCTCACTTCCTCTAGTCACAGCCCCACCTAGATGGCTTGTATTTTTTATGGTCAGGAATGTGTCTTCCTGCCTTGGGCCTCTTCCACCCATAGGTGGGCCTACTGCCTGAGGCTTGATTCAGGGAATAATGTCCTCCCATCCGGAATGTGCTCCAGGGAAGTGAAGGCCTGAAATCTTATTTTCAGTTCCTCGTTCTGGAATCTGAACTTTTCTGCCCAGGTCTAAGGGCAAAGAATCTACACATATTTCATAAAATGGCCTTTATAATTTTTCACTCTACACTAAGATCCAAGCTTAGGACTCCACAGCAAGTGGTCTTGTGCACGTAGCCATCTCTCCAGTCACATGCCATATTATTATTTTTTTTAAGATTTATTTATTTTATGTATATCAGTACACTGTTGCTGTCTTCAGACACACCAGAATGGCATCAGATCCCATTACAGATGGTTGTGAGCCACCATGTGGTTGCTGGGAATTGAACTCAGGATCTCTGGAAGAGCAGTCAGTGCTCTTACCACCGAGCCATCTTTCCAGCCCGCCATTTTATTTTTAACAGACAACAATAAAGCTATGTTTCTCAAAATGCTGGTGGTCTAGGTGATGACTCCCCTGTGCTTGGAAAACTTTAATGAATTGCTTTTTCATGTATGTTTACCTTTCCATCACAGTGGAAGACTTAACACAGTCATGTTCTGATCTAGCTGACAGGCCAGCCCATTTGGATTTGATTTTAGGACTCAATTTGGAATCTCTGCTCGTGATTACATGGGCACCAGGTGGTATTATTTGAATGGCTGTGAGCTGGAAAGAGCAGAAGAAACATCGGTGTTGATATAAAGCAAGCATTTGCTGCCAAGTCGGGGCATGAGTGCCGGCAGGCTATTCGTCTAGAAGCTTCCGAGAGTACAGGACAGGGAAAGGTAGCAGGAAAAATTGAGTGACTCCCTGTCCCCCACAGCATGGCTCTCTTCCACCAGGAAGGCTCAGCCCAGAGAGCAACAATTAAATGCACAAAACACTGCATGTCACATTTAATTAATGCTGGTTGAATTCTATTGATCCTGTAGATTTATTTTAACAGGTAAAATTGTTCTGATTTCATGGCTGTTTGCAAGCAACAAAAGGCCTGATTTCATGCTTTACATACAAGGAAGGGTATCGTGTACTCGTATTATATATGGGAATATGATTATATGCACACGAAGTACATATTTTGGATGTTACAGATTTAACTCTGACAGTCGTAAGTTCTTATCAGTAGCAGATGTTTACAATAAACTTTCCTGTAAAATGAGTGCACAGGTCATTCAGTTTTTGAAAACCCTGAAATGACTTTTCTCTGTTCTTATAATTATTATAAGAAAGAGAAGCCATGTGAAGAATAGATAGCCTCGTGATGAGTAGGGAAAGGGGGCTGGTATGATATTTGCATGTACATTATGATAACATTATGCTCAAAAATTATCTCCAGAAAAAAAAGTAAGAAAAAAATATATAAAATAGCTTATATGTATAGGTGATAAAATTATGTGTGGGGTTTTTATTTTCTTAGCTTAAAATATTTCATCTTTAACAGACACGAATTTTACAGTTTTAAAATGTGGGTCCTGTGACTTGAGATGGATACGGCTGGTTCCAGACAGGCACCTGAGGGGCTGGCAAGACCAGCTCCTCCCAGCTCTTCCACCCACACAGCTCCAACCCTGCTTTCAGGGGGTTACTGTGTGCTTCTTAGGTCCCTGCCCAGCCCCCTGCCTGCAGCAGATGTGGTAACAGGGTAAGGTTCTCTCTTAAAGTGCCTCTCTGAGGATGCTAATTCTTTTCAGTACTGCTGACTTCCAGGAACCACCTGTGTCAGGGATCATGGTCACCCTCTGTGGTCCTCATCTCCATGGCCACCCCCAGCAAATATGAAACAGGCATCTGTTCTGCACCTTTTCTGGCTGCCTCTGCCTTCTTCCTGGCTTTCTTCTCCAAGCCTTGGTCATGGCATGATGCCAAGCCAGAACTTCCTTAACTGGGTTGTCATGGTTGTCAGACCTTCCTCCTCAATGCTCACCTTGGGAGACATAACAAGGAATACCTTCTAGTACCAGAAGCACTCTGTAAGTGATTAACAATATCTGATACACAATCATTTCACACACACACACACGCAGTACACACATGCATACACACACAATGCACACATATGCCACACACATGCGCCCTCACACAACATACACATTCATACATACACACACATATACATACACTCTCACAAAACATACACACACACATGTATGGGTCACACGTACACATACCCTCACACACCCACTCATACAACATATGACATCAATATAATTTAATACCTAGGCTACCCCAAACACAAAAATCAATATCTTTGGGTGGGGTAAACTCTGGCACTGACTATTTTAAATGCCACCCTGTATCCCAGGTGATTCTATTGCACAATGGAGCATTCTCAGATCCAGGGCAAGATGCTAACGGCCCAATGACCTATCTTCTGAGGTCAAGTAGCTAGTAGTATATAACAGGTTCCATTACAAACCTGCTAGCTGCATCACTTGTATGACTCAAGGTATCCCTGAGTCCCTCCATCCCAACTCTGCAAAGCAAGGAGGATGAAGTAAGGGCAGCCACTCACCAGATCAATTCGAGGCATAGAGACAGCAATACCTGAGAAATATTTAAGGCAGCCTGGCATACAGTACATGCCTTGTGCAATCTGGGTCCTTCTCATTGTAATGAGATGAGGGGTAATGCTTGTTGGCAACGTATTTGCAGAGAGAGAGAGAGAGAGAGAGAGAGAGAGAGAGAGAGAGAGAGAACAACAACAAAACCAAGCAGTGTTATTATGGCCACAATCAATTCTGTAATTCACAATCTGTCACCTGGTTCAGGCAACTACCAGGACACAGCTTCCCACTAAAGACACAAGAAGTCTTTTAGGGTGGCAGGAGCCACTGTGTAGGACACAAGGCTGTTAACAGGCTTTGAAGAAAAAAAAAATGAAAAAAAATGTACATTTTCCATTGAAAGCTCTCTGAAAAATCTCTGGACTTTGGTCCCGACCTCTGGTCCCCACCGGGAGTTACAGCTGAGGGTCACCTAGGAGTCCCAGCCTCTCAAAAACACTCATTTAGACCTCTGTGAAGAAGCCCCAGGATCTTTATAAGTGACCTGGACAGAAACTCTGAGTGTCTTTGCAAAAGCCTAAGTATTTCTTCTGCCCTCTCCCAGGTGGGCCTGGTGTGGGAGGGACCCTGGCAGTCTTCCCAAGCCTTTGGCAGCCTCTCCTGTGCCCCTGTGTGTGGGAGCCCAAAGGGCTGGCCAAGTCAGGATAGGTTTCTCTCCCCCTCAGTTTGCTAAACCCAGCTCTAGGATATACACCCTTCCTAGCTCAATGTGCTCCACACCTGTCAGTGTTTGTTTTTAACTGACAGTGTTGACTTAGCATTAGGGCCAGCAGGGGATGCGGTTATGGGCCATGATAAGGATTCCGAGGAGCTGTGTGTACAAGAGAAAATGCCAACTTAGGTAATGAAAACTGAACAGCCCCGTGCTCCCGCTTATAAATATCTATCAAAATCACAAAAGTACCACAAAACCAAACCAAGGCATATCCCTTTCTAAAGCGTGTTCCTTCCCTTTACCCAGCTAGAACAGCAGAATGACAGACTGGAATCTCTATAAAGCTCAGAGATTGGGACATCTGTTCTATTAATATTTCCAAGTTGCCCATGCCTCTGTTTCCTCTTCTGTACCAGTAATAATAGTTCCAGTTCTCCTTACATCCCAGCAGGAAGGATTGGAATGTACTGATGGCTATGCACCTGTCTGGTGCATCCCCACCCTAAGGAATAGTCGCTTTGATTGCTGAGTGAAAACTATGCACCCCACAGGGGGAACTCTGAGAGAGGGGATACCAGAGCAAGCAGGCTCTGCCTCGGGAGCATGGAAAGAGACAAGCAGAAGCAGGAGGTTTGTAAACACAAGTCAGGATCCAGAGTCTTCATAAAGAAGGTGACTCTTAAATTTAGAGTTGAGTAATGAACTGGAGTTTGCTAAGGGGAGGCAGGGATAAGCAGAGTTCTGCCGGCAGAAGGAAGCAAGAGTCAACACAGGCTAGGTTAAAATGGAAAAGAGTGTCTGTGTCCAGGGAGGCTCCAGGGAGAGCTCTCCAGGAAAAGCACTCGAGGGAGTTGGGAACCTAGACTGCAAGGAAAAGCAGGTGCCCTCTCTCTCTCTCTCTCTCTCTTTTGGTCTAGTCACTGTCTCTGACTCTCTGTGTTTCTGTCTCTCTCTTGTCTGTCTCTCTGTCTGTATGTGTAAAAGAGATTAAGTCACTAGACTGGCATTGCATACTAATGATATGATGTGAGTAGAACATGCAAGGGGGTTTTGAGATCACCCTGCAAACACACAAAGAGTGAATTCTATTGAGTACTTGATGCTATCAGGTACTTGGTACTATGGGTAGTTGGTGCTATGGGAACATGATGCTCTCAGGTACTTGGTTGTATGGGTACTTGGTGCTACAAGTACTTGGTGCTGTGTGTACTTGGTGCTATCAGGTGCTTGGTGCTACAGGTACTTGGTGCTACATGTACTTGGTGCTGTGTGTACTTGGTACTATCAGGTACTTGGTGCTACAGGTACTTGGTGCTATCAGGTACTTGGTGCTGTGGGTACTTGGTGCTATGGGCACTTAGTGCTATAGTTACTTGGTGCTATCAGGTATTTGGTGTTGTGTGTATTTGGTGCTATCAGGTACTTGGTGCTGTAGGTACTTGGTGCTATCTAGAAAGTCTCATCCAGAATAGTGATATATGAAAATGATTGGGAGGCTTCTCTTGTTTTTACATTATTAGAAAACCTGTGTGCGTATATGGTCCTGGTTCATGGCTTGCTGCTTAGAGACAGTACTTGGGGCTTCAAGTCCTGCATTTCCAGGCTTCTGGATTTGACTTGCTGATTTACTGTTAGGACTCCCTCCATCTGGGCACTGTACATGGGTGAGCTGCCACCTGGAAGCTCTCCAGGCTTGTTCCCACTGTCCTCTTAGCCACCCTAAAGCTTTTCTTTTCAATGATGAGGACTTTGTCCTTTGCCTTTCCTCGCCACCTTTGATTCTCATCTGGCAAGCAAAGATTATATCATGAATATTTTATAACCCTGCAGTTCCAAGCCATTAATAGACAAGTAACTTTAAAGATTGCACCCCTCCCCCATACTTCGCCCATGGCTGGCACAGAGCAGGCGGGCAATCAGTATGTACTTTAGACATCAAAGGAGATTGGCCATTGGTCACTTAGTCTTTAATGGTCAGGAGTAGGTCTATCTTGTGTTTCTAGAACTTTCTTCATTTTCCATGATGAGGAATTGAAGATAGAAAGAGAGTTCAGGAGAGCGAGGGAATGGTCCCACTTAGCTGTCTTTCCCTTTTGTCATTGAAAGACTTTCACTATGGAATAGTAGGAGGGATCATCTGATTTGTATTTCACAGAGAAGGTGAGGCTTCTAATAATTTCAAGGTTCAGACACACAGAGACACACAGACAGGCACAGACTGCACACACACACACATACACACACGTACATCAATACACATACATACACACACATACATGTACAAGTACACACACATACATATTCACACATACATGCATATACATACACATATAAATATATATACACACATATAAGCATACACACATACATATGGGTACACACACATACAAATACACACACATATGGGTACATACACATACAGGTATACACACACACACACACACACACACACACATACAGGTACACACATACCTTCTGGTTATCCCCAGTCTGGCATTTTCCCAGAGGCCCAGCTGCTTGACACCTCCAGGGTACTTGCTGAGAGACCTGGATGGACATTGGCATCCAGCCTGACCCTGTAGCTGCTGTAATAACTCTATGGGTGCAGAAGGAGCACTTTTCCTAAGAAGAATGATGCTGTGGGGCCTAGCATGATGTGGGGTGCCCAGAAAGGACTAGGTCGGGTGCACACGGCAATGCCCACTCCGGAAAGGCGGATCAGGCCTTTCGATGTAGGGCTTATCTGTAATTATTTTCACAAGTTCCTGAAAAAAAAAATACTCATTTTACCAAAATAACTCTGCCTTGCTGGAGAAGGCCAAAAATATGCCACCATTTTTAGTTCCGAGTCCCCAAGCACCTGCTAACTTGCAAAATTGCTGATTCTCAATCTTTCCTCAAAAAAAGGTAAAAAAAAAAAAAAAAAAAAAGGCCTGCCTAGCCTAGTCTAGTGATTCATCTCATTCAGAGTGAAGATTCCTTTGAGAACTGGAAAGAGTCCACACCTCAGGGAAATGAACACACACACACACACACACACACACACACACACACACAAACTGTGGGCCAGACAGTTCTCCCATCACAGACACCAGAGCCAGCACTGGCTAATTTAAGCACAAGGAGCAATTAATGGAAGGAAATAGAGCAGGAGAAGGAACAGAACTGTTTGGGATCTAGACGGCAGGAACAAATTCCTAGCATGCATAATTGCTGTGTGCCCACAGTAAATCATGGCCACCGGACCATACTTCCCCCTGCTGTTCGTCCGTCCTTCTCATGCAGGCTCAGAACTCCCCAGCTCCTCCTTGGCTAGGGAAGGAAGGCTTGGTGACCGACATTCCATCAAGAGGAAATACCATAGAGACTGGAGCCATGGAGTCCTGACACTCTCAGGAGAGGAGAAAAATGATATGAGCAATCTAAAAAAACAAAACAAAATAAAAGCACATGGAAGAATAAAAATAAATATAAAAATAATACATACGCTCACTGAGAAGTCTGCCCATCTTAGTGGAGTGGAGTGAGAAGATCATGAATCTTTATCATGGACCCAGCTCGAAGGCCTAGGACCTAAAAAACCCAGATAGACTACATCCTAGGATCTTCTATAATATGTCCTGTCCCCTGAGAGTCTGTGGGTTTGTTTGTGGTCAGGGAACCGGGGTGAAAATGTTTTCCTGATAACATCAAACAGGAGGATGAAGATACTTAGATCTAACAATGCCAATGAAGAAGCTAGGCAGACTGACAGAACGGAGGCTGTCCAAGACCTGACCCTGGGATCCTGCATTGCTCTGTCAGGATGTACAAACGTTTATGCAAGCAGGAGGCTCTGGTATGATTCTACTTGAGCTGGCCCAGGACCAACAAGCCTTCCAGTGACACAAGTCCTAGCAAGATGACCACCGAAAGAAACCTATTGTACAAAGAAAAATGCTCTTGAGTATGTGGGGCTATACCACGTGACTCCCAAAGACTCTAATGAGACTTCAGTCCCCAACAGATCTCCAAACATCCTGTTAGGGATATGATATAGCACTAGACCTGAAGTTTACTCTGAATAAGCTTACTCAGAGTAAGCAGCAGGCTTACTCTGCCTTTCTCCGAAGCTACTGCTTGGAGCAGTATGGTTATGGCTGTTTCTAGGATGGATTTCCCATTTCCAAGCTGTGCAGCTCAGTCCCTGGGCAGACGAGTAGAGTCTATGCAGGAACCACTATGATGGTCCTCTGCCTGCTCCTACAGAAGCATCTCCAATCCCTCTCCCCCTCACAGGCTCACTTCAGCCCACAGCCATCTCCTCCCACTTCTTCACCCTCCCTAGGAGCTTGAGGCTATCTCATGTATCATCATTTTGACAGCAGGCTCTTTCCCAATGCTGTGAACACCAACTTATTTCCAGTCCCAGCTCTTATATTTTATGCTTTACAGAAATCTTCATGCGGCCAAATTATATCAGACGCCCACTCGATGGCCTGTGCTTATTTTCCGCAGCCCATTTATCATAAAGGTAGAGAGTCATCAGACCTATGTACTCTCTTCTGTCCCTCCAACATGATGAATTCCGTAAGGGAGGGGAGCATGTATGTCTCCCTTGACTTTTTAACCCTAGTGTCAAGTACAAGTCAGGTGACTATCAAATTTATGTTGGATTCATGTTGCTCTGTATTATGACAGAAGATGAGAAATTAGTAAATCTCAAGAACAATGTATTCACTAATAGTGTGGTGATAGAAACAGATAGGAAACATCAGTTTCTGGCCGAACCAGAGAATATTCCTCATTGTTTTAACCTCAGGAGTAAGGAGAGCCAAGAAAGTGTGTGGACTGTGGCCAAAGATGGGTTATGGTTTCAATTAAATTGAAGAGCTCATGTATCACTTTTGGTTGCTATAGTAACAGAAACCCATCTCACAAGAATGACTGTATAATATGATAAAGCCAATACAAATAAATTAATAACTTATATGGATGAGGCAAGAAATGGTCTGGTTAGCTTCACTTTGGAGAACAACCCAAGTTGGAGTCATGGAAGGTTCTCTCTGTTGCAAAAGATGCTCCCCTGAAATTGGGTTATGTAGAAGAGGGTTAAGTCAGGTCACGCTATGTGATGAACCAGTTTTACAAATATATATAGGGAAGTGTATAAGACTATGATCAACTGAGATGCTTTGAATAGCAAATAGGAGATGAGATGAGACTGGGCCTGTACTGTGGAACAAACAACCACCTAAGCCAGTAGCACTCATTCTAGCTATGAGCCCATGAGTTGACAATGCATTCCTTATGGTCTGAATCCAGCCCGGCTATTTTTGACACAGCTTGCTCACATAGACAGCTGGGAGGTTGACTGAGCAACGGCTACTCTAGTATGGTCTCCACTTGGACTGGCTCCACCTAGCTCTGAAGCTGAGTTCCACAGAAGGGCGTGGAAATGTGTAAGCCTTGAATTCTACGTCTGGAATTGATGCTGAGTCACATTGGTCACACTCTAATGGCCAAATCAAATAGAAAATCAAATCCTGACTCGAAGGGTGGAGAAGCAAACTCAAGTTTTCAATGGCCTGAGCTGCAAAGTCACGTCGTTAAGTGCACTGATACCAGGAAGCAGTTGATTTATGTCACCAATGCAATACCTCTCACAGCAGTAGTCAACTTATTATAAGACTGTAGTCGCTAATTCAGTATGATATTGGTTGGAAAATTATTAGGAGAATGATATGATACTGTTATATAAGAGACTCATATCAAATCAGGGCTGGTATTTCAGATTCTGGGTGGGGCATGGTATCCTGTTCCACAAATGGAACTATGATGCCAAGCTATGCATTGGAAGAGGCATCAGGAAATGAGTCCTTACTTCATATCACTCACAGAATTAATTCAACATTTATTAAGGATTTAAATACAAAAGGCAAAGCAACATTTGGAAGAAAAAGTGAAGAATGGCTTAGATATTGAAAATGAGCTATTAAATAAAACATAAAAGATATTAATCAGAATGAACATATATGTGTGTATAAATACAAGCAATTGTATATATAATTATATACATGCAAATTTATACCTTGTACATATTTACAAACAATATATGGTTTTTAACTTCTACACTTAGAAACCTCCAGAAAATGAAAAGAAAACCTGTATGCTCAGGAAAGAACCCATCAGTATCTGGGAAACAGTCACATTGAGAAGTAACCAAGAACTTCCAAAAAAAAATCAATATGAAAAAAGTAAATAACTCAATGGGGGAAAAAATGAGAGGGAGCGGGGGGGGGGGGAATGTGTGAAAGACGAGGAGGAAATTCTGGGTGGTGAGAGCTAAGTGTGCAGCAGGCAGATGTTGAAGGTTCACTCTTACTGGACATTGAGCAATTGCAAGTGAGACTCACAAAGAACGATTCCTTCACATTCATCACAATGTCAGGATTATGCAACCGCTAATGTTGGCAAGGACACTCTTATACACCGCGGGGAGACGCTGAAACCAGCATAACCACAGTGAAGAACAACTTCCCAAGGTCTACTGAGAAAAGCTAAATACACTCGTGCACTATGCCCAGAAACTATGTGTGCATCCTCCAGAAAGCTAGTTTTCTCAGTTCACACAGAAATCTATACATTGTTGTACTATTTTCAATAGAAAGATAGAAACCAACCTGGATATTATGTATGTGTATGAATGGGTATGAATGGGTATTGACTGCTAGCTGGGCTTTTACAGGGAAGTGTGAATGAGCGAAAGCTAACATGGTAATCTGAAAAGACTGTATTAACTAAGACGCCAAAGAAAAAGAAAGTTACAAAATGGAACACACAATATGGTAAGAGTTATTTATTTAAAAGCACGTTAAATCGTACTGTACTGTTGAGGACCATGTAAATATACAGTGAGATCACAAAGATATGTATAGATAAGAGAGAAATGAGAGAATGAGATTCAGAAGGCAGATGGGGCTATGAAAAGAAAAATACACAGGAGGATTCTGTTGCACCTGGGTCCTGTTTCTTGAGCTATTAATGCTGATATGAAGGTTTTGATATTAGTCTTCACATGATGTCTGTATGTTTCCTGGTTAAAATACAAGTGAATACTTAAGAAGAAAAGGAAAATATTTGATGGGCTAGAAGCAAGAATGAGGACCAGAGTTTAGATCCCCCCCACACACACACACACTAAAAAAACCAAGCAGTAGATTGCCCCTGTAATCCTAGCACTCAAGAGGCATGCGGGGTTGGGGGGATCCCCAGGGTGAGCTGCCTAGCTCAAATCAGTGAGTTTCATGTTCAGTGAGAGACTCTGCCTCAATAGACAAGGGGACATCAGCTATTGTTCTGTTGCTATGATAAAATACCATTTCCAAGGTGACTTAGAGAAGGAAGATTTTATCTGGGCAGGGAGGGGAGGAGCAGCGGCAGCAAACGAGTGGCTGAGAAAGCTGAGACACCACACCTTCAACCCTAAACACATAGTAAAGAGAGCAAACTGAAAGTGGGGAGAAGGTATAAACCCTTAAAGTTCACTCCAGTGTGAGTCTCCCTCCAGAAGCCTCTATTTACCTAAACCTCCCCCAAACAGCACCTCCAGAGACCAATTATTCAATCACATGAATCCAGGAGACATTTCTCATTCAGATCAAGAATTTGGGTCATTTCTTAATTGAGCAATTGGACGTGAGAGCCACAATGAACTATCACTTCACATTCATCATAGTGTCAGGATTATGTAAGCTGACTATGTCAACAGCTGGTGTGGGGCCATGACACTCTGGAATACACTGTGGGGAGACACAGCGTAACTTCAATCAAGAAAGATACCCAAGGTCAACTTAAAGAACACACACACACACACACAGAGACAGAGACAGAGACAGAGACAGAGAGAGCTTTTCCTTGCAACACTTGTGATAATAAATACTCTGATACTAAGAAAGAAAAATACACTGATACTAAAAGAGAAAAATGAGATGGAGTAAGATGTCTTAGGGTTTCTAGTGCTGTAACAAAACACCATGACCAACAGAAGGAATGGGTTATTTTGTCTTACAACGTATATGAAAGTCAGGACAGGAACTCCAACAGGGTAGGACCTGAAAGCTGGAACTGATAGAGAGGACATGGAGGAATGCTGCTTACTGGTTTTCTCCCCGACAGTTGCTCAGCCTGATTTCTGATAGAACCCAGGACCAACAGCCTAGGGGTGGGACCATCCAGAACGGTCTGGGCTTCTCTACATCATTCATTTATTGATACAGTGCCCAATCTGATAGGGGAGTTCTCTCAGTTGAGGTTCCTTCTTCACAAGTGACTCTAGCTGTGTCACGTGGGCAAATCAGCCGCCCGCACAGAGCAATTAAAGAACCACCATTTACTTGTATGGAGTGACTGGAAGCATTTTCGCATGCACTGTCATAGTGCTTGGGTTTTCCATGAAATACATTTTGGAATATGTGCTCCAAAATGTCAGAAAGATGGTTATAGAACACGTATCCCTAGCTTCTTCTCCTAGGTATTATTTCACCCACAAATTCCACTTCCTTACCACTTTCTTACTGCTTTGATTCTGTCTTGGCAGCAGTCACACAAGTCCCTGTCTCCCTTTCCCAGGGGAGACACAGCAAGGCACTCAGCAGTCTGAAATCTACCAGGAGTACTTGCCCTGGGTCTGCTTAGCTATAGGACCCTGGACAGGGTCTTTGACCTCTCTGTGTGTTCTTATGTATTTTCAGAAGGCAGGACAGAACCAATCCCTGAGAAAGATGTATTAAGTTCATACCTGATGGTATTATGAACTTACTAAGTGAGAACTATTATTCAATTGAGCGGGTAAAGACAAAAATCTTTGTGCTTTAGGAGAAAATTTTGGGAGACTATATTAATTTACTATGACTACAACCAAGAGGCTTAATGGCCAAAAATAAAGCATGTTTTCATAATTCTGGACACTGGATGTCTAAGAGGAGGGGTAAGTCAGCTCCTGATGGGGCCTGTGGGGACCCATTCCACATCTCCCCTGAGTTGTGGATATTTATGATAGTTTTTGGCATTCTTTGGTTTTTTATAATAATCCCATGATCTCTGCCCTTATCTTCTCCTTGAGTGTGTGTGTGTGTGTGTGTGTGTGAGAGAGAGAGAGAGAGAGAGAGAGAGAGAGAGAGAGAGAGAGAATGTGTGTGAGAGAGTATTGTGAGAGAGTATGTGTGTATATGCATGTGAAAGACTGTGTGAGTATGTGAGAGAGAGTGTTTGAGAAAGAGTGTGTGTATGAGAGAGAGAGTGTGTGTGTATGTGTGTGTGTGTGTGTGTGTGAGAGAGAGAGAGAGTTCTTCTATAGATATCCCCTTTTTATGAAGACTCTGGTCATACTGAATTGGAACCCAGTTTCCAACTAAAGTTATATTCTGTGGTATTGGACTCTAACATAAAAAAATTTTCAATAACACAATTCACCTTGTAACAGAGTCCAGTAGAGAAAAACAATCAATAAAAATTAGTTTTGGAAATCTACAAAGGCTTACAAAACACAGTATTCTATTTTTTATCACAAATTGCCTTCTCTTGAAACACTTAGTATCAGATCTTATTGAAGCACACCATCAAAATGTGCCCTGAGTCAGTGTTGGGGACATAATTGAACAGTCTGTCATTTACTTTTAAAGTAGATGTTCCCAGGGCTAGAGAGGCGGCTCCTCTGTTCACTGCACACACTGCTCTTGCTTTGGGTTCCTAGCACCATGCTAGGAACTCTAGTTCTCAACTACCTGTAAATCCAGCACCAAGATATCCATTGTACTCACACGTGTAAAAACACACATAGAAACACAGGCACATACAGATGAGCACACACAGAGACACACTCGTATGCACAAAAGCGTGAAAAAAATAAAATCTTTAAAGTAAATACTGTCTATTTGAGTCTAAATGTATTCCTGATGACTAAGTGTCTTACGTTGGCAAATAGAGAAAAGACCCTCTGTTCAGTTACTAGGTGTCTGGGTTTTACATATTGAAGAAGCTGTGTAACTTTAATTTTTTCAAACGCCTATTTTTAATGATGGTTCTTAAACACTTTAGCCTCCTTTGAAGCCCCCCACCCACCAGAGGTAGTGAAAAAGAAAGGATACAGGGGAAGTGGACCTGTTTAGAAATGGTTCTTTGGAGCAACTCACTTCCGTGTTGTCTGGAAATAGGCAGTTTAGTTCACAGGTTAACAGTGGCAGCTCGATCCACTTACAAACACTTCACAGATACATCAGCAGTTCAGTTCAGTAGAGTCGAGATAGCAAACACGAATGAGCAGTGGTGGCATGACCTAGCAGAGACAGCCGGGACTCAGCCTTGGCATGAGTCAGCAGGAGGGACCTGAAGGAACACCAGGAGAAGCTTTCAGCTCTGCCTGTCTCAGCAAAGTGAAGATCAGTGAAGACGTGAGACCCATAAGCATTGTGCAGCTGGCTCTATAAGCAAGCCTAGCTTAGCCTCTGTCATTGTCCATTGGGTCCTATTTATAGCCTCCAAACATCACATGACATCGCCAGGTCTTGCATCAGCACATGTCTTCATCAGCATGTGTATCTGTGTCAACTGACAGCACTCTGTCAATCAGCCCAAGTCTAGGAAGCAGCAAGAAACTGCAGTACACCACCAGAAGTTTTCCAGTGTGTTTCTCTTTATAGAGTCCTGACAAATAAACTACACAATGCAAGGCGGACCAATACATGTGTGTTGTTAGCAAAGAATCCTTCATCACGTGTCCTTTCACGTGCTTGCTTTAGCAGACATCCTCTCTCCTGTGTCTGCTTCAGCTACACATTCCTTCATGTGTTTGCCCCAGCAACCCACAGTAATTATTACCATCCTTAGTGAAGCAATGGTGTCCCTGAGAAATTACTTTTGAGATAAGCTTTTCCTTTAAGTTCTGAAAAACAGAGATAATACATAGCCAACAAAACCACCCAAACTTCTATATGATTTCCTTCTGCCGGAGGATACCCACAACATGGATGGGGTTTTGTAGTATACTATTTAATTTTAGCAACTTCTGTATTCCAACACGATCATTCTTAACAGATCTATCAAATTCAATTGAGTTAATCTACCAGCTTTCACAGGTTCCTCTGGCATGATAGCTGTTTTTCTTATTTCCATATGACTAAGAAAAACAACTTTGTACAAAGCAGTGGAGGGTTTTTTTTTTTGGTTTTTTTTTTACCCATAAGCCTCTACCTAAGGGTCTTTGGTTTGGTGCATGACTCCATCATAATGCTCTGAGTTAAATGATTATTTTTGTGATCTACCATCTACCTCTCTGTTCCCCAAGTCTTACACACAAAGCCAAGCCTCCATCACTACAGGCTCCAGACTCCCCTGACTGTTCCTTGCCACACTGTCAACCAGGAGCTGCTTCTTCCTGTCTACACCTAGATACACATAGCAACCTTTGGACACATCTAATGGGATCACAAGTATGGGGCATTTGTGCTTCCTCATGCTTGCCTTCCTAAACTGGGTGGGTACCTTCTTAGAGTCTGAGACTGGAGCATGTCTACCTAGACTATTATTTCTCCTGCTATGCTTGCTTCACGTGTTTATCCTTCAACATTATGGCTAAGCACGAAACTCCCCACCCCAACTCCTACCCCTACCCCTACCCCCACCCTCCCACCAACCTCAGTGAAACTCTCCTCAAGACATAGCTCACTGCACCAGTCTCTCTGATCCTGTATCCTGTTATGCTCACATCTAGCGATGTTGACACATCAGCAAACGCTCAACGTTGTTTCGTGAGTAGACAAAGAGTGGACAGATCTGTGTGCGAAAGTTGGAAGCTGCTTAATTGCCTGTTTGGTCCACTGTTTTAATTAGGAAACCTTGACAAATGTGAGGTAATGTCTGTGAGTCTCAGGTTCCTTATGGGGCATTGTCTATCACCAACATACTCAGACATCAAGTCATACCAGAATCAGATGGGATCACAGACGTAGAGCACCCCTGCGGACGTGTTTAAATGGAAGCTAATGATATCAGCAGAGGGAGACACTGAAAAGCCAACTTTGCCCAAAGTACTGTCTATGACTAGGCTTTTCAACACCTCCCACATTATATCTCTTACAACCTGAGGCCGGAGTCCTTACAAAATGCCAGGAAGCCATGTTTCAATGGCTCTCACATCAGAACCAGAAACTCACTGTGTTTGGTCTCTGCAGAGATAGAGCTTCATTGCTTCAGAGTCACACCTCTTGCCTGGTCTTTGAGTGAGGTGTTTTCAGGCAGTTGGGCTGGCCATGTAAACTCTTTGTGTGATCCGGAAGGATTTAGTGTATCAAGTCATGAACAACTGTAACTCATTTGTGATATCTGATAACAACAATTGATAGAATAAACAAAATGTAGACCTCAAAGGACAGGCCACTCCAGAGACTTGTTATATACAGTCTTGTTAGAGACAGGAAGTAGGACACAGAAAATGGACATCCAGACGGGGTACCCAAAACATAGCCCTGGGCAGCCAGAGGGTGATGTGTGTCTTCAGCAGGAAGGGAAAGGTGAAGGGTATGTTGTGTGGGAGAAGGAGGGTTAGCAGCCAGTGTGAGGCTCTGCCAGGATGAGCCTCCCAGGGCAGAGCATCTGGTACTCTTTAACAGGGCCAGTAGTCAGCCTGTGGTGGCACACACCTTTAATCCCATGCAGAGGCAGGCAGATCTCTGAGTTCATGGCCAGCATCCTCTACAAAGCCAGTACTAGGACAGCCAGGACTACAGAGAGAAACCCTGTCTCAAAAAACCAAAGAGAAAGAGGTTTAGAAAACAGCAGTGTGGGACAGGCCACTAGAAATCATAGGGATGGAGGTGACGCCTGACTTTGCCATGGCACTTTAGAGCCAAGAAGGGTAGAGATGTGCAGACCTGTATGAGGCATGCTCTTCCCCGCTTAAGGGGATAATAACCTGGAGAGTAAAGAAAAGCACGTACACAGCCTGATAAAAACGAGTTGGATGGCTGTAAGAGCTATAAGAAAAGTAATAGATTATGACTGCCAAGCAGTACATCCCATAAAGGAAGTATATTTCACAATGCACTTTGAACCTTTGATACGAGGAGGTGTGAGAGAGTCACTTCAAGCCGAGAAACATCACGTCCAAGGGCCAGAAGTGGCAGGCTACAGCACATGTTCAAAGCACGTGGACCTTTCTCCCTTTTCCTACTCAAAGTTCACTCTCAATTCTCTTGGTGATAAGAACAATATTCCTTCAGGAAAATCCATCTAGTTGTTGTATCTGAAGCCTGGAGTTGACCTTGCTTCTAAAATCAAATAGGACCTGTCGATTGGCCATGCCCTGGCCCCTATCACTGGATGAAGTCACTGGTTTAGGGTTGAGCACTGGGCCTAAGTCAACGGAGCACTAACACACATTACAGTTGATTCGCTACGATCTGAGGTTCTCAACCGCAGTCTGTCTCTTTCCAAGCAAGTGGCAAAGCCTGGGCTTTCATGCGATTTCCCAAAGAGAGTGCCTGTCAGAAAGAAAAGCCAGAGCATCACACAGTGAGTCTCCTCATGGCGCAGAGACAACACATTTGCGCTTGGCTTACCTGGTCCAAATTACTTTCTGATGCCTGTGAACCACAAGAATCATACCACAGCTGAGAGCAGCCTGAAGAGAACTTTGAAGCACTGTCAACACATTTATGTCTGTAACCAAGGAAGAAGGTCACAGGAGACTTTAGGAAAGTGGTGGGTTTTTGACAGGGTCTAACAGACACACTGCTGTAGGCAGGGAGACCACTGAGAGGAGGGTCACAAATCAACCCCGGCAGTAAAAATCTGTCATCATTTCATTATGAGATTCGGAGACTGCACTGCTGTCGTTTCTGAAGCTTACTGTGTAATAAGCATTGCCCTGAGCTTCTCACACCCATTCACTCACTTGCTACTCACGCAACCCTCTGAGGAAGACCCTCTTATTCATATTAACCTTCACTTCAATCTATGAAGAAAGCCCATTTTGAAGAAGCTGTAATTAGGTGTTAGCAAGTTAATAATTTCCCAATACTCCACAACCAGACAAATAGAAGAACTAGGGTTCCTTCCGGTCTGGGCCAGAGCACTGAGCAGATCTTGGGTGGCAGCTCTGCCCCCAACATCCAAGAACCCAGAGGAAGCAGGGATCCCAGGCGCTCTAACTCAGGCAGTATCTTAGGTAAGCAGACAGCAGGGCCCGCCCTAAACAGGGAGTAACTGGGACCCACAAGGACCCGGGAAGTCACTCCCATCCCGGAACACTGGTTCCTTCCTGTCTGAGCCAGAACACTGATCTTGGGTGGCAGCTCTGTCCTCAACCTCCAAGAACCCTGAGGAAGCAGGGATCCCAAGCGCTCTAACTTGGACAGTGTCTTAGAAACTAGTTCTCAGATCTGAGGCCTGGATCAGACCTCTGCCAGGTCTGCTGTTGTATGGACCCCGGATTCTACCTGAGACATACTGGAAGGTCCACTCAACCCAGAGCCATAGAGGAACAACTGAACTCAGAGCGTCAGACAACATATCCGGAGATATTCTAGAGGAGACACTGCACCCAGAATAGCAGACACCTAGCTGAACTACTACCTTGGAGGCACCATATCCTGAGGCATCCAAGAGGTACCACTGTAATCAGTGCAGCTGGAAAAGATCACAGAGACATCTGGACCCCTAGGAGATCAGACACAAGCTAGATAACTGGAAAGACAGGCTTCAGTCAGAGACAGCAAGTACAGGCAGCACTAGAGTTAACCAGATGGCAAAAGGCAAGAGCAAGAACGTAAGCAACAGAAACCAAAGTTACAGGCATCATCAGAACCGAGCTCCCCCATCAGAGCAAGCCCTGAACACCCCAATCACACCAGAAAAGCAGGAATCAGAATTAAAATCACTTCTCATGATGATGATTGAGGGCTTTAAGAAAGACATAAATAACACTCTCAAAGAACTTAAGGAGAGCACTGGTAGACAGATAGAAACCCTTAAAGAGGAAACACAAAAATCCCTTAAGGAATTCCAAGAAAATGCAACCAAACGGGAAAAGGAATTAAACAGAACCATGCAGGATCTAAAAATGGAAGTAGAAACAATAAAGAAATCACAAAGGGACAATACCCTGGAGATAGAAAACCTAAAAAAACAGATCAGGAGTCATAGACACAAGTATCACCAACAGAATACAAGAGATGGAAGGAGAATCTCATGTGCAGAAGATACCATGGAAAACATTGACACAACTGTCAAAGAAAATGCAAAATACAAAAAGCTACTAACCCAAAGCATACAAGAAATCCAAGACACAATGAGAAGGCCAAACCTAAGGATAATAGGTATAGATGAGGGGGAAGACACCCAACTAAAAGGACCAGTAAATATCCTCACAAAATTATAGAGGAAAACTTCCCTAACCTAAAGGAAGAGATGTCCATAAATATACAAGAAGCCTACAGAACTCCAAATAGTTTAGACCAGAAAAGAAATACTTCCCGCCATATAATAGTCAAAACATCAAATGTACAAAACAAAGAAAAAATACTAAAAGCAGTAAGGGAAAAAGGCAAAGTAACATATAAAGGCAGACCTATAAGAATTACACCAGACTTCTCACCAGAGACCATAAAAGCCAGAAGATCCTGGACCGATATCATATAGACCCTAAGAGAACCCAAATGCCAGCCCAGGATACTATACCCAGCAAAACTCTCAATCATTATTGATGGAGAAACCAAAATATTCCATGACAAATCCAAGTTTACACAGTATCTCAACACAAATCCAGCACTTCAAAGAATAATTGGTGGAAAACTCCAACACAAGGAGGGAAACTACAACCTAGAAAAAGCAAGAAAGTAATCTTCCAAAAACCCCAAAAGAAGATAGTTACACAAACATATCTCCACAGATGTTAGCCCAAAAGCTTGGATTAGCGAAGACTCAACCCACAGACCACATGAAGCTCATGAAGAAGGAAGACCAAGAGGGGATGCCTCAGTTCTACTTAGAACGAGAAACAAAAATGCTCAAGGGAGCAAATAGGGAAACAAAACATGGAACAGAAACTGAAGGAGGGGCCATCAGGAGACCATTCCACCTGGGTATTCACCCCATGTACAGCCACCTAATCTAAACACTGTTGTGGATGGCTGGAAGTGCATAATGTGAGGAACATGATATAGCTGTCTCCTTAGAGGTCAGCCAAAGACTAACACACTCAGAGGACGATGCTCACAGTTAACCACTGATATGATCAGGGGTTTCCCAATGGAGAACTTAGTGAGAGGACTGAAGGAGCAGAAAGGGTTATTGACCCCAGGTGGAAAGCAACAATACCAAACAACCAGAGCCCCCCAGGGTCTAAACCACCAGCCTGGGAACACATAGGGAGGGACCCAAGACTCCAGAGGTATATGTAGGGGAGGATGGCCTTGTTGGACATAGGTGGGAGAGGAGTTTCTTGGTCCCATAAAAAAAAAAAAAAAAATGAACACACAGTGGGGGGGGGAATGTGAGGGTGGGGAGGGGATAGTGAGGGGGGGTAGGTGTGGTCACTGCCTCATAGAAGCATGAGGAGGGGGATGGGATAGGAGGTTTCTGGGTGGTGGGAAGAAGTAGGGTAAGGGGATAAAATCTGAAACGTAAATACTACAACCAATTTTAACAATCAAAAAAAAAAAAAAAAGTCGTCAGAACCAGCATCTTAAAAAAAAAATGTCAGCCCCCTGGGGGTGGGAAATTTTTTTTCTTGATACTAAAACTTGTTCTGAGAATTGTATATTGCAGAATACACAGCCTTGGTGTATCTACTCATCAAGCATACTGAGCAGACCTGCCCAAACCTCCAATGGCCTGGAATTCCATGTGGATTCAGTGAAGACACAGCATCAGAGGCTTATCAACTTACTCTTCCCCCCACCCCTCTTCTAAAATCTCAGCGCCCTTAATCAGCTTGAAGAAGTTAAAGAAGAGTCAGCGCCCCTATTCCCTGAGCTTGGGGACTAATGTGGTTAATAATGGTCTGTCTTTCTAGGGACAAGTAGTGGTTTTGTTGGAATAGGGGGGATTAGCTAGGACTTATTGCATAGCCATAACCTATTGGTAGAAATCTGTATAATTATTATCAAGATGAAGTTATAATTTCTTAAATGGTACAAAATTTACTTTGATTTCAAATTTAAGGTTTTCATTGGTATGAGCCTCTTATTAATATAAAAATGAGATGAATATTGATATGCTCATGGGCATTGTGCCTATATAACACATTTAGGAATACAAGGCCTACACCCAGCCCTTTTTTAACTTTTTTAACTGATTTGGGATGGTTAACCTATGAGTTAAGGGACTATAGCAAATTCATGGTTTTGAGTTTATTGTTAGGGTGTTTTCCATATTTTATTTAGAAATAGCTGAGAGGAGTGAACAGACAACAATCCAGGTTACCTTACATGGATAGTTGGTTTTCAAAACATCAGAAGTCCATAGAACTGACGCTACAAATATTTATATATTAATGTTCATTTTGATTAGAGACCTGTCTGCTCCTGACAGCTTCCTGTCATGGATTCTAAGAGGAAATTGAGCATCCTTGGAGATACTCCATTTGTGTGGTGACAGCCACTAGGCAAGAATTGCCTCTCTCCATCTACAGACAAATTACTGTCCAGAAAAGGACACACATGCAGAATAGTCGACTGATTATATCTGCCTAGACAGAGTAATCAGCCCTTAATAATCCTGCATCACTAAGGTCTGTCAGATGATTCTGGGCCAGAAGGCTGAAGATTTGATGCTCCAACGTTTGGTATTATAGGGGCTTTTCAGGTGTTCAGCGGTCTCTATAAATTGGCTAAGTTTTAGAAGCTATGCTTAGTGCTTCCCATAACTTCAGTTAACTCAGTCATTCTGGATTTCTGATGGGGTTGAAGACCTATAGTCTCATAACCAATCCTGGCTATTTACTTTGAGAGAAAAGATATGAGTAGATGGTTTTCAGCTGACATTCATTCTAAAGCCAAAAAGCCAGGATCAAAAGTAAGTGTTTTAGTTAGAAGAGATGACAGAGGTTCTGGTTAGTCAACAGAATGATGGACTGGGTATTAGGACAATCTTGTACCTCACTGGTACAATTAAAAACAAGTATGCTCTAATAGTATTTTGAGAAAAAAGTTCTACTTTAACAGGAAGAGTGATATGTAGGAAGAGCTAAGTGGGAAGGAGTACTGAGAGGAAGAGATGGAACAAGGAGAGAAGATGAAGAAGAGGAGAAGCTAGGTGATGAGAGAGAGAAAGAGAGAAGGGGCATGGAGGCAGATGTTCACATGTCTCCACCAGTCAAAGATAGTTTTTATATCTAGGTTGGGTATTGGTTTACGCTTCTGATTGAGCATTACCAAACTTATAAATCCTTTGATTAACATTTTTTTAAAAATCGTATAAAAGCAAAAAGGAAAGGGGGGCATGGGACAGGGTGTTCTAGGGAGGGGAAATGTGGAAAGGGGATGGCATCTTAAATGTAAATAAAATATAAAAGAAAAAAAGAAAAAAAGAATATTGTGAACTTTATAAGCCATAAACTATATTTTACATTGTTTTACTTTAAAAAAAAAAAAAAAAGAATAAACAAGGCCTAGATCTCTTGCTCCTTCAACAGGAAGGACTCTGCATCACTTTAAAGGAAGAGTGCTGATTCTTTGCAGATACATCGGGGCAGTAAAAGATAGCATGCACAGAGTTTGAGAGGGCTTAGAGAAAAGATAGAAAAAAAAAAAAAAAAAACGAGAGCTGGTATAAGAACTGGTTCTCTACCTCGCCTTGGCTTTCTACCTCGCTCCCTCCTGTCCTTGGACCTCTCATTGGCCTTCTCTTGCTCATCTTTTTTTGGCCCCTGGGCTTTCTCTTGCCTTATTATTCTCATAAAGATCCAGGTAGACAACCTGGTGGCCAAGCCACTCCAGGTCCATTACCTAAATTTGGACTCTGATGATGAACCCACTTCAGCAGTTGTCAAGCACCAGTCCCGATGAGGTGCTTCAAAGTTCAAGCCGCCCCCCCCCCCAAATTCCCTAGAGTGGCTGCCTTTGTCCTACTATTGATCCTGCCATTGATCCTCCTCTATAAAGGGGGATGCTAGAGGGTGCAAGACAAAGTACTGCAGAGATACCTCTTTCTTTGCGGTCAAAGACTGGATCCTGAGAAGCATGCCTGATTGCATATGGGTTGGCATAGGTCACTCTTCCCATCCCCTTGATAAAGCACCCAGGAGGCCTCCCCAACTGAGGAGTGCTTAGCCCTTTAGCACAACACCGGAAACTCAAAGGAGATCAAGCCTCTACTTCCCCCTCCATGCTTCCAATGCTCTATTATACAGGAAAGGGGGAGATGTGGGAAGCCATGGCAAGGCCTTACTCTTGGCAAATGCTCAACCTTGGCTTTCCTATCTACTATTCTTTCTGCTTACCTTCCATGATTCACTTGTCAGTTCTCAGAACTTCAAACAAGGCCTCATAGCAACCCACCTTAGTAACCCTTCCTCCTGATCTCTAGATTTAGCCAACATCATGCTAGATAGATGCTTTTAGAACCCTGGGTAATGGAAAGGCTTTGTGAGAATAACTTAGTTAGACCCCACAGCTGCAGCTGGCTTCTGCCACCTGCAAAGCCCTCTTTTCTTTCCTACCCCTCATCATATTCTGTTTTCAGAGTATATAACCTGTGTGAACAATAAAAATTTTGCTATCTTGATCAGAAAAAAAAATAGCAGAACTAAGTTCAAATTAACAGCAAGTCATTTCCAAGAGTCTGATATATATGTATATATATACATATGTATATATGTGTGTGTGTACATATATATCAATCATAGTATATATACATATATGTATGCATACTATGCATATATATAAAATGCATATTTACTTTATTTTTGTATATGAATGTTTTACCTGCATGTATATATGTATACATACTATATGTATGGCTGGTACCCAAGGAAAGCAGAAGAGGGTATCAGGTCCTCTGAAGCTGGTGTAACAGAAGCTTATGAGTTACCATTTAGGTGCTGAAACTCTAACCTGGGTCCTCTGCAAGAGCAACAAGAGACAGACACTTAACAAGACAGCTGCTAGCACCACAAAGACTTGCAGGTCCCCCATGCTTTCCCATGTGCGCCCTTCCCACCTCCCCCTCCGGAATGTCCATGTGTAGAATTAGCTCTTCCGTTTAGAAGACATAGCTGGGAATATTGTTTCTAGAGCACCCCTATTGTAGAGCCACTTGCATAACAGAAGAGGACCCTGATGCTCTTCCCCGCTGGACCACAAGCAGAACCTTAAAGGCAGGTAGATTTGGGATAAATAAACCCTGGAGAAAACGATCCAGGAAAATGTCACATCTCCATGGTGTTGGCAGAGGGTCACATAGTGTGGGTGAGGGAGGAAAGGAGCAGAGAAAAACTCTTTAGTGAAAGCCCCACATCTCCTTCAGAATGCAGATCTCTATCCAAATGTCCAAAAGTGCACCCGTGCACACTTCCATAAATGGCCACTGCCTATCCTGTTTCAGCCAGTCCTTGGATACAGGGAGATGAAGTCAGGCCTCCCAAGAACTGTCACTTCTCTCTGCCAGACCTTCCCACAGCCCCAGATGGTCTAGCTTCTTCCCTGTCGCTTCCTGAGGGTGTGGGAGAAAGAAAAGAATTAGAAGAGAAGCAACTAGCAAAAGAATTTTCCAGTACTAGCCCAGCAGGGCGGGTGCCAAACAGACCCGGGGTGGGGGGTGCGTGGTAGAAATGGCTCTGTACCCGTACTTCCTTGATGCCCACCTTCTCTGGGTAGTGTCTACAAATCCCTGTTCACCACAGTCTCCGAATCTCCTGGAGAGTCTGCCTACAAAACACTGCACTAGAACAAATGACCCATCAGGCCTCCTGGGTGACGCAGGTGATCATGCTAATGGTAGCATTTCTGGGAAGAACTTTACACGGGGGCAAATTATGCTTCCCCAGTCATTCATTAATTCGTTTATTAGATATCAATTGGGAAACTGTAACACAGCAGTTCTCAAACTTCCTAATGTAGAAGTGTGAGCCCGTGATACAGTTTCTCATGTTGTGGTGAGCCCCAGCCATAAAATTAGGTTCTTGTTGCTACTTCACACCTGTAATTTTGCCCCTGTTATGGATTGTAATGTAAATATCTGATATGCAGGCTAGCTGATATGCAATCCCCAAAGGGGTCACAACCCACAGGATGTAATGTGCTTGAGACTTTTCATGAGAGTATGGGTTGAGTCTTAGACTGCTAGCTTCTGGTGAGAAAGATGAACGAGAAACAAATCAATAACCATAGAATTAGTGAGTGAGTGGGGGGGGGGAGAGGAAGGGTGGGAGGAAGAGTAGGAGGAAGAGAAAAGGTCAATCTCATTAAAGGTAGAAAGAGAGGAGGCACCACAGGAAGAAGTGAACAGCAAGCCAAGGCTCAAGGAAAAGGAAGGATGAGGGACCATCTTCAGTATGCTGAGGTTAAGACCACCCACGTGGCTAGTGGAGTCAAGACGGCTGTATTCTATTTCCTTTCTTTAGGATGCTGGGAAGCCAAGGAAGGGTTTTGCATGACATTGTGAGCTGGCATGTGGGTTGTATCTTAGGAAATGCTTGAGGCAAAAGCAAAGGAAGAAAACAAGAGAAGCAGGACCGGTTAGTACAGGCAGCAGAGGGTGGCCGGCCCTGGGCGACAGTCACAGGAGTGCTGAAGAGGCAGAGAGAGGACTCAAGAGATATTTGGAAATCAGAGCCTTCCCTCTCACTTTGCAACTGTACAGTGGGCACTCTGGTGGCTGTGTTCTTTGTCACGTCTGGGTTCCATCTCTCAGCTCCCAGGAACTGTAGCCCTAGCCTGTGTTTCTCCTATCTGGAATGTCTTCTTGTCCACAGATAAGCATGGTCTGGAGTGCCAGCTGGACCCCTCTGTTCCAGGAGGAACGGCCAACAATGGGCCACTGGTGTTGGAAGGACATGTATCCCGGTGCCCTGTCATGAGATAAGGGTTCTAAAACTATTCTAGATACTTCACGGGGGTCCTGTCTCTGGCATTGTTTACTATTTGTTTTTCTCTCTGGACACTTAAATCCACCACCTGACTTCTGCTACCATGAAAAGTCTCAGATGCATCACTGTGTTTCCCTCTCCCCACACACTCCCTGACTTCGCCTGACCGCTTGTTTCCGTCTCTGTGGTGAGGAAACTGTCTTTCTCCCACGGCTGGTAAAAGAAATGCCAAAATCTTCCTATGACAGACTCTCCTTTTCTTTCAGGAATTGGTAGGTTTATAACAAGAAGCGAGCTTTTCCCTCAACTCTTCTCAAACAGCCATTACCCAACTGCACTTGTGTAAGATTAGCGCCGATAGCCTGGCTTATGGAAAGTCAACTGAAGAATAATTGTATAGTAAAGGGAAGACATTTAGAGATCTCTTCCGGGAAAGCAAACAAGGTTTAATCTCAAACTACATAGATGGTTTCGTAATGGGCCAGAACAGACGCCGACGGTTTCATAGACGGTAAACAGACAAGGATATGTTTGGATGATAATCTGACAGAGGGATCAATGCTGAAGTGAGATTTGGCGAGAATCCATTAAAGTGCTGAGACTGCTGGATCCTGAATGTCCTCTGTGAGAAGTGACTAGAGATTAAAGAGATATGAGACAAGCGGAAAGTATAAAGCAGAAGAATTCTCCAAGTCAAAATAGACATTTTACTAACTGGGCTATAAATACATCGCCCCTCCCCAAAGACATCTAACATTTAACAGCTATGAATAAATATGACACAAACTAATCAAAATGCTTACTAATACAGGAACTGAAAGAATACAGGGGAAACTGAGGCATCCTACCTTCAGCTCCTCTGACAGTTCAGCCCCGCCTCTGCCCCCTTCTCCCTGGCACCCTGCACCCCAGCATCTCACAGCCCCAACAGGCTTGTCACTGAAACCCTAAGGGCTATCCAGGCCAGGTTTGACTCTGGATTATGAGGTTGCATCTCTGTGCACCAGGACAAACCTCAGTGTGGATGGTTACGAAATGGGAGTGACTCACCCTAACTGGTTTATTCCAGGGTTCAGTGAGCTAAGGAGAGCAAAAGCAGAGCCACCACTCAGAGAAAACACCACTTGTCTACCATCCCTACCTTGCCAAAGAAGCATCAGACAGCTAGAGGCCAAGAAAGAAAAAGAAGGGTGGAGAAGGGGGCATGACACCAGGGGAAGGGTGCCCTGGAGAAACTAAACCTTTGCTGTCTGAATAGAGCTGCTGATCAAGCAGTGTACCCAGATGGGCTGCTAGCTGGCCTCTAATTGGAAGGGCAGGAGCGAATAACTCTACCTGCTAATACACTGTGGGTACCACCCCTGCGTAAGCACAGGCAATTCAACCGCTGCAAGTCATAAGGCATACATCTCTCCTGATCTTTAACAAGTCAGTGTAACAATTCACATCAAAAGGCCAAGAAACTGTTAATATTCTGTCTCAGTCTGGGAAATTTATTCAAACACACACACACACAAGAATCTGCTGTAGATACACTGATGCCCCCAGAAGCGATACCGCTGAAAGTAAGATGCCAGCAATTAGAAGCCAGCAGCACAGGGATTGGAAGATCAGCAACCCCCATCTTCTTAGTGAAGGTGAGAAACTAATTGATTATAAATATGAATCCTGGTAACCTCTAAAAACAAGTGCTTGTGATTAAAAAGAACCTTCGGTGGAAAGGCCTAGAAAATCCTGAGTACATTCTAATGTGATATGTAAATTACAGATGGTTTGGGACAACAGAATATGCCAGAACATGCTGGGACTATTAAATTAATTTTTTTTTTAAAGTGTTTGGTATGTTTATTATATAATATTCTAACAATTAAAAGAGGTTTGAAATTGAGAAGAAAAGTGGCTCTCTCAAAGCCTCATGTTCAGAGACACCAGGTAGCCCAGAAAGCTTCCCCAAGACGTATCTCTTTCTTACAAGTACTATCAGCCCGCCTCGAGTTTATGTGCAGATTATACACTATCTCCCCCATAGAAACATGTGCTTCCAATAATGTCAACATTTCCTTTGTCCTGAAATCTGTTCAAACCTCACATCCAGCACCGGAGGCCAGATATCTTGGCAGACTTGCCAGGGGACCGCTGCTATGGACCAAGATATTAATTATTTTAAACATCATGCTGGCAAGAGTCAAAAACCATGGCCATTGAGTAAAATGGGATCCGTGTAAAAGCCAATTTGGCAAAATACAAACTAGCTCTCTCTCCTTCTGACATCAGCAAGCAGTAGACTTTCCAAGCATATTCTTCATGCCCAAAACTATATTTAGATTAAACCAAGGAAGATATCGCACCCAAGATAACACACACACACACACACACACACACACACACACACACACAAACTTGAGATATGAGTCTCAGATATAGAAGAAAGAAGCTTTCCAAACCATGTGGCCTGTTCCCTCACCGAGACAGTGGCACTGGATCCTTAGCAGAGGCGTGAGATACTTCTCCATAGATGTTGCAGCGTGGTGCACAGGCACCAGAGCCAGAATCCTGGGCCACCACAGCTACACCTATTGGTAGCTGTCTTATGCCCACTTGTGTGGAAGACCCCAGGATAGATCCTAGGCACCCCATAAGAGCAATATGTCTTTCCAAGAAGTCTGGTAACGTGAGAAAACATCCGAGCACAGGAGATACCTTCAGTACAGACTTGTCTTCTCATTATTTGGCTTCATGTGGTCAGGGACTGACTGTTTGGATCTGTCCCCTGGAAATATTTGAGCAGCTGGACCATTCCGTGTACTGAAGAGAAACAAGGAAAGTAGTTTCTGTTCTAGGTGAGAGGCAAGAAAGACCTTCCTCTGTACATGGGTTTTACATCTGGTCAACTGTGGGAACCACCTTCCTTGGAGCAGTGGTTCTCAACCTGTGGGTGGAGACCCCTTTGGAAGTCAGGTGACTTTCATGGGGGACACATTTCAGATATCTTGCATATTATATATTTAGATTATTATTCATAACAGTAGCAAAATTACAGTTATAAAATAGCAACACAATACTTTTGTGGTTGGGGGTCAGCATGACATGAGGGTCACAGCAGAAGGAGGGTTGAGAACCACTGCTCTAGAGGGTGGGTAAAACCAGGTTAGAGACTGGGGCAAACAGCTCCCCAATGGTTGAAAGTCAGTGCAGAGTGTCATATATCTCCAACGGCAGTTACATAATTCCTGCTGGAGTGTCAGAGACAGCGGCCTCCACTGAACCAGGTGTGGTTTATGGTTTTTTTCTCAGAGGACTTGAAAGTTCACACCTGACACAAAGCCTCACGAGGCTCCGGACAGTGTGGTGTCATCCTGGGGAGTGTCTGTCTTTGCTGGCTACCAGCAATTCAGGATCATCTACAAGGACCTTTACCCTGCTCACTCACCTCTAGTTTGCTGTGCACAAACCTGATGAAACCAACCCCCCTGACCAGCCAAACCTGACCAGGTCCTCAACCACAGGGTTATGTCACTAGATGATGTGACAGATCCTTGCAAGCCTAGATCGAGGGTCCTAAACCTGGGTGGGGGGAGGGGGTGGAGGAAGAAGGACTTTGCCCTTGGCGCACACCCACTTAAGATTTTTGGAGTGGCTCCACCCACCTCTGACTTCGGATTTGATAAACAGAAGACAGCTGTCAAGAAGTCACTAATACAAATGTCACTGCCTAAGTCACTCTGCCACAAACCTAACAGCATGCCTGTTCACGTGCTAGAGGCTAAGGAGATTTCAGTGAGGAAAGTGGGTCTTCCCCTTCCAGGGATGAGGTGGCAGGGGCCGCAGCTGACTTCTGCCCTGGCATCTCCCTACTCCCCCTTCGCCCCCTTCCCCCCGCCCCATGTTTCCTTTTCTGAAGGTGCTCAGAACCCAGGCTAGGATGAATGCACTCCCTGCTCATTCCGAGACTTCCTCCCTGCTCTGAAAGGGGAAGCCATAAATAAAGCTCAGGCCGGGGACACCGGGGGCACGTGTCAGCACAATGATAGGCCTGTGTTCCAAGGTGCGCTTGTGGCTAGCGGTTAAACATTAAATTTCTCATCGGTGACTGAACAACGGTTTCACTCTCTATTGCTTCCAACTGTGGTAGATGTACGCAAGCCTTTTTCGAGATGTAAATGTCTCCGTGAGTGGCAGTTTGGAGACAGCATGCCAACGACAGCTAAAGCACACTGTGGTGTTCTGTTCCTCTTGCCTTGGCACAGGATTCTTCCTCTGCCAAGGAGAACCACCCACCCATCCTCATGGCCAAGTCTACTGCTCCTTCTAAGATTCAGATCTTACCCCTTCTCTGCCAAATATGGATTAATCATTTCCTTTGTGAGCCCGAGAGACGCACTCTGTACCACCGGGGAGCTCAGTCTATCAGAAACGCGAGAGGTCAAAGACTTCTGAGAATGGCCTGGGGGTGTCTCTGCTATGAGCTAACTCCACTTGTGGAGGGACTAGGGGACCATGAAGAAGGCCAGTTCTATCTCACCCCTCCTTGGCTTTCCCTGGGAGGTCTTACTGTCTGCCCTGTTGCATTTTCTCAAAGGCACATATCCCATCAGCTGATGAAGACATTTCTACATGTCTGCCCTCCGGCCCCACCATTCCCGCTATTTTCTTAGGACTTTGACTTCCTGGATTGTCTTATGAATCAACTAGCTAGTAAAGGGCCAATGCTTGAAGTAAATAAGCCTCTACAGAAGCAACAAGTCTACCTGACATCAAGCGTTCGGTAGTTGTTTTTAAATCCCTGAGCAGTCTTATGATGAAGGCTTGTTTGTTGCTTGGAATGGGAGCTTGCAGACGAGCATGAGAGAGTCACTGAGCAAAGCTGCACTAGATAATGTGATGGTTTGGATATGCTTGGTCGGAGAGACGTGTCACTGTTAGGAAGCATGCCGTTGTTGGAGTGGGTGTGGCTTTGTTGGAGGAAGTGCGTCACTGTGGGAATGGGCTTTGAGGGCCTACGCTTAAGCTCCGCCCAGTTCAGAGAAAGTCTCCTTCTGGCTGCCTTTGGATCAAGACATGGAACTCTCAACTCCTCCAGCACTAAGTCTGCCTGGATGCTGCCACGCTTCCTGACATGATGATAAAGGACTGAACCTGTGACACTGTAAGCCAGCCCCAACTAAATGTTTGCTTTTATAAGAGTACCTTGGTCATGGTGTCTCTTCACAGCAATAAAGTTCTAATGAAGACAATAACTAGCACAGTATTGGTTGCACCTGGGGCCTGAGGTGTTTGTGTTTGGGAGGATAAAGTCTGGTTATTCTATGATTTTTTTTCCCTCAAAATTTTAAGATTAGATTTAGCATTGGTGTCTTCAAAAATTAACGTGGTCAAGTATTTCGCGATGTTCTGCATGCCATGGAGCAGCTTATGCAGTGTGGATTTAGCTTGTTCTTGTTGATAATACATACAGTGTATTTCACCAGGGAACTAATTTGGAGTCTCCATCTCTCAGAAATTCCCACCCGTAAATTCAGTATGAACGTTACCTTAAATCACCACTATACTAAGAAGATACTCTTACACAAGTATACCATCGTCCTAACTAGTATTTGTTTGTTTGATTGATTGTTTATTATTTGGGATATGTGCTTGCATACACATCCAAATGTATGCAAGTGTGTGTGCAAGTCCGCAGGCATGTGGAGGTCAGAGGCCAGTCACTCTCCACTTTAGTTTTTGAGATAGAGTCTGCTTCAAGTGGGTGAAAAGCACTTGCCAATTTCCACAAATTACTCTGAATAGAATTACCAAATTGTAATAGAGGGCCCGACATTCTGATCCCATGCCACTCGATAGAGTCCCCTAGAAGCAGAGACAACTTCCACAGTTCTACATGAACTGGACCATTGCCATTTCCATTCAGAGTGAGAAGACAGTCCTCAAGAATGGGAAGACTCTCACGCATAAAGGTTCTGATCAGTGACTTCTCCTTGGGAGATATTATCAGGCACCCGACAATTCTCACCTGTAATTTGGCAGCTGGAACCTTTCCCAGCCCCAATTAACCTTGTATAATGTTTGAGTAGAGTAACTGAAGTGAGCTAGCTGGGTGTCAGTCTTTTCTAAAGGAAAAAAAAAAAAAAGGTTGGACCTCTCTGCTCCTTCAGAAAATGAAGACTTAGAAGTGAGCTTCTCTCTCTACTGCAGCACCTATGACCAACGTCAATCAATACCAATGAGCTCTCGGGACTCTCTTGTCTCCACCTCCCCAGCACCAGGAGTGCAGGCATGGAGCACTGAACTTGACTCTCTGTGTGGGTGCTGATGATACCAACCTCAGATCCCATTGCTTGCAAGGCAAGCACTTTGCTGACTGAGCCCTCTCTCTGTCCCTGACACTGTCCTTCTCTCCTGTGTTTTCTAACTCTGCAAATCTCCTTGAAAAGGTAATCTGTTTTGCAGCCTTGCCCAACATGCCGAGCCACTGATAACTGGAGAAGAGCTCTCAAAACCCAGGTGTCCTGGCAACTCACCCTGTGCTGGGACTCAATCCAAGTTTTGTACAGAGTGGTAGCTTCTTTCCTCAAACGTGACACTGTATGGAGCTTCTACACTGAGGCCAGTCTGGGCCCACTCTTCACAATTCATGTGGTTTCCTACAAAACAAACTCAAACATGTGTTTGAGTGTGTGTGTGTGTGGCCACTCCTTGTGTTGACCTAGATGGTCTCACAGAGAAAGCACAAAGTTTAGGGCTGTCCTCAGAAAACAGAATAGTCACTCAGCCCTGTTGAAGCCTTCAGTTCTGACCGGGCCTGCCCCTCCCCCCTGCTGTAGGCTGGCTCCTCTCAGCAGGTGGCCTGGAGTGACAGAATGAGGGTGGTGACTGATTCCCCCCCACCCCATCACCCCCCCACCCCCCCACCCCCCCACTCACAGAGTGAGCTGAAGCCTTGAACCAATAAAGTACTTTGGCCAGACTTCACCCAATGCTTCTTTGATCAACACTTGCCTTGCTTTCTGTGTGTCTTAGTTAGGGTTTTACTGTTGTAAACAGACACCATGACCAAGGCAACTCTTATAAGGACAACATTTCATTGGGGTTGGCTTACAGGTTCAGAGGTTCAGTCCAGTATCATCAACATGGGAACATGGCAGCATCCAGGCAGGCATGGTGCAGGAGGAGCTGAGAGTTCTACATCTTCATCTGAAGGCTGCTAGCGGAATACTGGCTTCCAGGCAGCTAGGACGAGGGTCTTAAAGCCCACACTCACAGTGACACACCTACTCCAACAAGGCCACATCTACTTCAACAAGGCCATACCTTATAATAGTGCCACTCCCTGGGCCGAGCATATACAAACCATCACACTGTGGTAGATTTTTAACAAGTCAAGTCCCTGAAGATTATTCTCATAGAGAAGCATTGTCTACACTGTGCTTGCCCTCATGATATTGTCCCATACATGCCAATAGTGGCTCCAAAGATGAAAAGAGACTCCATTCCCACATGAATTGGAAAAGGTTTTGGCTGGGTAGGTTTTATTGTCAATTTGACACAACCTATAGTCACCCAGGAAAAGGGAACCTCAATTTATCTCATCAGATTGCCCTACGGCCATGTTTATAGGAAACCATGTTGATTGATGATTGATATAAGAAGCTCTAGCCCACTGTGGGCAGCACCATCCCTATGCAGGTAGATCTAGGCTATATAAGAAAGGCAGCTGAGCAAGGCAGTAAACAGCCTTCCTTCACGGTTTCTGCCCCGAGATCCTGCCTTCCTAATTCCTTCAATAAGAGACTACTATCTGGGGAGGTAAAGTGAAATCACTCCTCCCATAAGTTGCTTTTGGTTATGATATTTATCACAGCAACAGAAAAGCAAACTACAAGGCCAAACAACATTAAACTGACTTGTTTATAGTGTCAACCCATGACATCTTGAATACTGTTTTGCTCTCTGTAACTTCTGATATTTTTTGGAATAACACATTTAGTAAGTATTCCAGGTATACTCCTGCTGTGTAGAATACATTTGGGAGGACCATTCCCTTAAGTGACCCTTGTTAATGTTGTCACTTGTACTTGCTGAGTTCATTCTGAATTCCAGGTACTTCGTTAGGCCTTTTACATGCTGTGTCTCACTTAATGCTCCTTTCCACGGAGGACGTGGACATGACTGTCTTCTTTGCTCATTGGCATGGAGAAGTTCATTGTCCTATATAAATAAACAATACAAATAAATCCTAAGTCCTAACTTGCATTCAGGTGGGACTGATTCCTCAGTCCACGTCTTTAACAGGAAGCTGGCTTTGCCATGGCACTGTTTCCCTTTGGAACGTTCACCTTACGGAATAATTCCTTGCAATACGTCATTAATATAGACCATCTGCACGCCCCGTGAACTCTGTCTGGTACTCCTGAGAGCGAACCTGGCAGAAACCTTCCCTCACCGAGCAGTTCACACCAGATGACAACCAGTATTGATCACCGAGAGGCTAATGGGGGCACCTGTGGTTATGGGCAGTCGCTGTTTCACACAATGTCTACACGTGTCAAGAAGGTGGCTAAGTGATGTTGCTCCTCATCCCGCAGAGAGGCAACACAGAGTACCAAGCTGGATGCAAGACTCCGGTAAGACAGCCCCGTTCAAGTGAAAGGGCAGAAGGTGAAGACTGGCAAATAACTGAAAGCTTAGAGGAATCACTTGGCCAAGGGATTTGGGTTGAACTTGGAAGAGGGAAAGGAAGGCAGGAGGAGCTACTGGTAAAGAAACTTCATCTCCATAACCACACCCATAGATACTACAACACTTCCCACTGAAGGGCCCCATCTCTGATCTGCCACTTCTCCCTATGTCCCCATTTCCCTGTCCAATCACTCTCCTTTCTCCCACATTGTTCTACCCCAGTCTTCTCTGCATAGAGAAGATAAATTTATAATTGTGGATTTTTTTTTTTTTGGATACATAATGGTGTATTCGGACTAGCCTAGGAAAACCAGCCTTTGAACCAGGTCTCATCTTTGGGGAACATAGAAACATCCGATGAGAAATACTGACGTGAATCCCATCTCCAGGACTCCTGGAATGAACACTGTCAGGCACGGGACCGGGCTTGGAGAAACTGCGGTTGTATAAGTGCCTCTCTCAGGGGTGTCCTCAGACCCTCTCCAATAAAAGATAGTAGGGCTTTTCCGTGTATCTGCTGGGTGTTTTACATAACACACAACCCCAATATTAGGCATGGTTTGATAAAGAAGAGCTAATTATTATTTGTCATTTATTATGAATCTTCAGATTGCCCGAAAGTCCTTCTGACCTGGACTTGAATGACCCGATCTTTGCTGGACATATCCACGTGTCTAGGATAAACTGAATAATTACCTAGAGGCCGCCTTGTTGATGACAACCTCACTAGAATGTCTCCTTTTTGCTACATGTGGTCCTCTTCTGCTCATACCTGGCCTGGTCATGTTTCCATAATAGTTTCAGGGCTTGAAGAGAGGGCTGAAAGCAAGCCTCTGTATACCTGTACTTTAGCTGCTGATGGTTTTGACATGCTTGCTGTTAATTACACCGGGCAAAGCCAGTGTCATGGGTGAGTTCATAAGTAGACGTAAATAGAGTAAAATGGACAACAGAGGAAAGGCAGGGAGGCTGCTAAAAGGAGCTGTGGCTGCCTCAGTTGCTACACCAGGTCTGACTTAATTGTGAACACTGAGATGACTTTCAGTTGACCGACGCTCAGCTGAAGCGATGACACAGTGACAGAATCAGGACACACCACCTCCAAATCTTATGACATTGGAGCAAGCAAGATGATACACCTAGGACATATGATATCTAGCAGATGCAGGGAAAATGTTTTTTGAAAGCTTTGCCCTTATCTGTAAAACCAGAGATTTCTGGGAATTGAGGCTGTCATACACTTCCCCCTTTAGAATGGCTCTGAGGCAAGAAGAGAGCTAAATCTATGAGAGACGTGGTCCGTGGTGGATATCCATGACTGTGAGGACAATCGAAAGACGGGACCTAGATAAACTAGGCTTCTCACTTGCTCTCCTGCAGATCCACAGGTTTCTTAGAAACATGCTTGATCTTCCCACAACAGCTTTTTCTCTCTGTCTTCTAGTCTCACACTCAGTTAGGTTTCCAGATCCAGCTCTCATTATCTATCCTAGTGTAGTTACTCACCAAAGCATGTTCCCGCACAGACGTGACATGTAGCATCAAGCCCCTTCTCCTGTAAGCTTGTTTTTGCTAGATTGGTCCTCAAATATCCACCATCAAACATTAAAGGGTAGAAGAAAAGGCTCTTCGTCTCCATGACCTCAGCCTTACTTCAGAAACCACACTCTACAGAATGACTTAAGTCTTTTGAGGTAGCGTCTTCTGTTGCCTATGGTCATGCATCATATCCTGAGCGTGTTTTGTTGAGTTTTATTTGGGTGTTGAGGATGAAACCCATGGTCTTGGTATTCTAGGCAGGGTGTCTACAGCCAGAGCCCAGGACTAAGCCTGATCAGCCTCTCAGACAGCTAATGAAAGTGATCAAGGAATCGATTAGACTTAGGAATCTGGATTTGTGTAGAAGCGTCAAGGCGGGGGTAAATTCAGTGTGCAGGGTACAGATGCTATTTAAAGTCCTGTGATTAAATTAAACTACCTTGTAAATGTGAAGGACTTATAAGAGGCGTGAGGAGCCAGTAGTATTAAGCACCATTGAGTCTTAGAAGGGAGGAAGATGTCAAAAACTAGTATATGATGAATATAAAGGATGGGAACCAAGAGATGGGGTTCTAGAAACCCAGAGGGGATAAAGGAGAACACTGTCTGTTCTTAGCAATTTGGAGAACTCACACTCCTTCTGATGACTGTCTTCCAGGGCTGATTCTGCCACAGTGGACACCTGTGCCCTAGATGCTGAGACACTGAAGGTCCCTCCTCCCTGTGGACCTCCAGGCCATGTCCCCTCTGCCTGCAGGTCTTCCCTGCATACCAACCTAGACCTGCTCTCCTATCTCCCCTCCCTGATCTCAGGTCTCAGATACAAGTCCTCCATCTGGTTGGGTCTCCCTTCCAGGAGTCCAGTTCCTCCCTCTTGCAAGCACTCAGTGCTGGCAGCCAGTGCCCCTGAGTTCTTCAGAGGCAAGCACAGGCAATGGCCGATCCTTGTTTTCACTTGTCATCAGCACAGTCTTGATCTTGGTAGAGAAACAGCTGTGGGCTAAATCAATGGAAAACACAGGGCAGGGTCCAACTGGCATTGACATCTGGCCAACCTACTAAGTAAACCAAGACTCCAGGGGGCTTCTGCTTCCAGAAGGCTCATGTCAACAAAGTCTCACCTGGTTGAGACAAATGGTAAGAAGTCGCAAATGAAATAGCAAATTGTAGGATTTTAAAAGAAGATTTGATACATTCAAGAAACACTAAAAACAACCACCCACCCACCCCCTTTTCTGTCTGAGCTATGCTTTGAACTCATTGGGTAATTATTTGTCTTTAAATAATATTAAAGTCGGTTTAAATGTGACGGACATCTTTTCTCAAGTACTCCAAACACCAGCAAGGAAAGGGCCTTTAGATTTAGTCTTTGCTTGGCTCATGAGGCTCTCTAGAAGAGATTAGGCAATTCGGTAAAACTAATCCCCCACCCTGAGGGAGGGGTTATGTAAGTCACTTAAATAAGGACTCCGAAGGTCCTCATAAGTTTGCAGCAAATTCATAAGATGTGGGGAGTAAAGAAGGTCTCAGAACACTGCATCCTTTGACATGTAAGTAGCATCAAAGTTCCAAAACGAAACTGTAGCTACTAGCAGACTATCTTTAGAAACAGGAAGCCAGGAACAGCCTATAAATATCGTCTCCCTTCCTTCCTGAAGATCACACACACGCACACACACACACACATTTTTAAAGATCCAAAAAAAAAAAAAAAAAAAAAAAAAAAAAAAAAGACTTAGAAATAGAGAAAGTGGCTTATTCTAGGCACTTCCTTTCTAGATTTTCCTAAACTTTAAAAGGTGTTGTGGGGATGGGGGAGGGGGGAGGGAAGAACATCACTTCAGCTTTCAACTGTTTGTGAGTGTCAACCTTTCAAAGATGGCTATCTTCTTTTTAAAACCTTTATTATATTGGGGGAAATCATGACTAGGAGCTGATGAGAAAACCCCAGTTGCTGCTAGAAAGCTGTGCGACTGTCAGCTGTCCAGTGTTCAGCAACTTCTCAGCAGGATTAGGCAGCTATTATCCCACCATTGTCCCAGTTGTGTCTGAGTGAGCCTCCGACACACACGTGACAAATGCTCTGACCTCAGTCCCTGCTGACACAGACAGTCTTAACAATACCACTCCACCAGACCCACCCCAGGCTGTTACTCTTTCCAGCTCTAGGTGTGTCTGGTAGAAAAATGATCCTGAGAGGCTGACACACAGTGGGTCCCAGAATTACAGTGAGGAATCATTTCCTAGAATCGCCTTGGGATAGAGATGGAGGCTGGGAGAAAGAGGTGCATTCAGAAACCCATCCCACTTTCAGCACAGACTTAAGGAGTATTTATTTCTTGGCTTCTCTTTGGCTCTCGACACAAATGTAGATTTGTGGCAATTTTATGTTACATGGTGAATTCTGGCAACATTGTGAAAGAGAAGGGATGTGGGCCAGAGGTTTGAAGACATTGTTCGGAATCAGCAATTCACAAAAGCGAAGAGTACAGTGTGTTACCAGTGTCAGAGATCCTTCAGTATGGCCTCTGTCTGACTATTGATTGATAATAGACTACAGAGAACCCACCTATAAAAAGGCCATATTATAATAAATGTCTCATTTTGATTATCAAGCCATTCTCCAAAGTACCAGAACCATACAGGCTCTAAGTTATAAAGAAACTGCAAGCTCGTTATAGTGCAGACATTGGAGGGAGGCACGGATCATGCTGGAGCTGTGTGAAGGATGGGACAGGAGCGACTGAAGGCTTTGAGAAGAATGTGTGAGTGAAGGTTGAATCATCTCTTTTAAAAATGATTTATTTTTATGTATATGTGTGCACACCTACATGAGTTTATATTCACAGTGTATGTGTGTGTATGTTTGTGTGTGTGTGTGTGCATGTGCACATGCCCAACTATAACTGTAGTTATAGAAGGCTGTGAGCCACCACATAGGTTTGATGAACTGACCTGGGCCCTCTGAAAAAACAGGAAATAATCTTCACCAAGGAATGACCTCTCTTGCCCCTCACGACTGAATGTGAAATGTGTGGTGGTTCTAAAAGTCCAAGCAGGACCCACGAGAGGAGGATCTTCAGAACCTCTTTATTGGTCTAAGGCAAGGAGACACACTTGGGCCTGGCACTAACCCACTAGACTTGCCTTCTTTGCTCCGGCGGGGTGAGGAGGAACTCAGCAGGACCCAGCACTTACACAAGCGTGTGTATACATCCCGAACTTCAGTGTATGCTGACCCAAGAGAACAATAAAATCAGTAATTTTTATTCTCCCCTGGGCTTGGCCATTCATTCCTGCTCAGTGAACTCATTTACTGAGTAGACTTTTTGTGCTTATATCTGGCAAATCAGAATTATTCCCAGGGAGTCTGAATACCTTCCCCTTCAGAAATAGCACTTAGGTCTTCAGCTAGAGTGACTTCAAAGATGTTTCCAGGATTGACTGGCCTTCAGTATGTGGGGCTTTCGGTGTGGGCAGTGACCTACTCACAAAGTTGTTATGAAGCTGGGAAGAGGAAACAGTGAACCTGGCAGGCTTTGTAGCTGGAATATATTGAATGGAGTGGAGCCATTGTTAAGATCTGCTCATGGGCAGGAAATTGACAGAGGTACGAGAAGGAGTCTGAGAAGATGCATCTCCAGCTACTTTCTGGTTGTGTGGATTTAACCTAATCAATCAACTTCATACAGCCTAAATTTCCTATCATGGGAATTAGGCGCATAATACAGATCCTTACAAGGTTTTTGGAAGAACTAACGTGTACCTCCTATTGCACAGCACAATAGCCAATATGCAGTGGGAGATTTTAAAATGACAGGTATGTTATAGTAGCAGTAAAGGGTATTAGGGGAAACTCCTTCTGGTCAAGAAGAGATTATCTGGCTTTGGTGATCTCTTAACATTCTAATTGGACCAGGTCAATAACCTAGTTAAGAGACCTACTCTCAAGAGGGTGAGACTATCCCAAGGAAGTCTTAAGCTTCATCTTAAGCCTTGATTAAACAAAACCAAAACAAGCAAGCAAGCAAACAAACAAACACATGGGTAGAATAATTATTCTTTTAATGAGACACTATACTTTTCCTTCCCAGAAATATGGTCCCTAGTGCAGACCCCACAGGCTGAGCAGCCATGAGCTTTGACTGGCCTGCCCATTTTCTTCACTTTAACACAGGAAAGTGCAACTTTTCCTTTCTTCTGTTTCTTTCTTTTAGATGTTAACTAGTACCTAAGCCAGTGGTTCTCAATCTCCCTAAGACTACTACCCTTTAATACAGTCCCTCATGCTATGGTGACCCTCAACCATAAAATGATTTTTCTTGCTAATTTATAACTGTAATTTTGCTCCTATTATGAATCTTATTCTAGTGGCGGTGCTGAGGTCAGGTCTTTTGCTGTGTGTCTAATGCTAAATTCTGTATCCTGAAAGTCTAGGCCTAGAGTGAATTCTCACATTTACAAGCTTTTGTTGTGCAAACCTTGTTCCTTGATTTAAAACTACTGGTTAAAATAAAATTGGCTATATCCAATTACTGGAGGGATTAAGGTAGGTGGGTTTTGAGTTATCTGGTTGGCAGTGGAGAAGCAGGGTGGGCAACAAGGAGGAGAAGGAGGAAGAATGAGGGGAGAGGAGGAAGCCGTCATGAGAGGAGAAAGACCATGAGTATGCGGTCAGGAGAGACAGCAAATATCTGGGGTTACACCGCTGGGAAGGTAGCCAGGCCAGCAGTTAGAAGAGAAGATTAGGGAGAATTCCCTGTCAAAGCCAAATAAAATAGCCAATCAGAGTCTCATTTATTTGTGTGTTAGTCAGGGATACACATAAAGTGATTGTACTATACACCCGAAATGCAGGATATCCGATATGTGACCCCTGTGGAGGGGTTGTTAGACCCCCCAAAGGGATTGCGACCCATAGATTGAGAACCACTGCCCTAAGTGTGCCTATGTCTGTGTACATGCTGTGTACACATGTGTGAGCACACACACACACACACACACACACACACACACCCCACACCGTTCTTTGGATTTTCATGCTCTTTCTAAAGTTTCCTCCCACTCAAATATCAGAGCTTCCCCCCTCCACCCCCACCCCTTTTTCTCCTACATTCTCTAGGCAGCCTCAGGGACTTACAGTTGCCTGCCTGGGGAACTTTTTTGAAAAGCACCAATAACACACTATCCTTGAGTTTCCTTTTGAGTCCATTCTTCAATTCTTTCATTGAATCTAAGAACCCCAAGGGGGGAATCCTGATTTCCCAGAAACACAAAGGACTCCTGAAAATCCCAGTAGCTGTTACTGTTAGACGGTGCACAGCTTACAATAGACCAACGGTTGGGGGGGGAGGGTTTATTCAGGAGATAGGGCAAAGGTGGGGGGAAGAAGATGGAAGAAGACGGAAGAAGAGAGAGAGGAAGAAGAGAAGTAGAGGAGCAGAGAAGTAGAGGCCAGCCATGACCATGTGGTGAGAGGGGGAAGGGAAGGGGGGAAGGGAGAGAGGACAGAGAAGCTAGAGGAAAGAAAGCAAGAGATTAAGAGAGAAAGGAGGGGGCAAGCAGCCCCTTTTATAGTGGGCCAGGCCTACCTAGCTGTTGCCAGCTAACTGTGGGGAGGAGCATACCTGGCTGTTGCCAGGTAACTGTGGAGGTGGCGTTTAAACAGAATACTAACATTCCCCCATTTTGGTTTAATTAAAGAAGAAAAATTAGAAATTGGTGACAGTGAAGCAGGAATAGGGTCGTTGTGATATCTGGCTACTTCCTGCTGGCATTGGGGGTGACGTGTCTCTAGGGGGAACCTAGAAGAATGAATATGGGGGATGTTTGTCCAGTCTTAGGAGGGTTGGCTGTTTCCTGCTGTCCAGGGTCTATGGAGCCATCTGAGGATAGGTCAAAAGGAACAGGTCCAGTAGAAGCAGCTGTGTATATGACAGGAGATGGAGCATCTGGAGGTAGCTTCTCTGGAGCTGTTCTGGATGTGCCTGGACAAGATGTAGGGAATAAGATTAAGTACATTTGGGAGAAAGAAAAATTTTCTAAGATGTATATTTGAAACCCAGAGGGATCCCACCCTTTGGAATAGGTAGTAAGTGGGAACTTTAGGCAGATGTACTTATCTGGATGACATCTATTTGGTCCGTGAAAGGTAGATCTGAGTGGGTTTCCTGTAGCTTATAAGTTTACAAAAAAGATAACAGCATGAGTTAATAACATAAGCAGTCTTTAAGATGAACCTTTGCTGGATCATATAGTGGAATGTTTTATTAGAGTTAGGCAAGTTTATAGGAACTCAGATAATATTAGGACAGTGGCATAGCAAGAAGAGGAAATATGAAGCATTTAATTGATGGAAACTGAGTTTAGGTAATGAGGTAACAGATTACATCTGTGAAAGCTTAGCTGTCAATGTAGTCAGAAGTCTGAGAAAGAGTAAACAATAATCTACCAGTTATATATTATTTTTTAAAAATGACAGAGTCCACTAGCCAACAGTTCCCGTGGTCTCCATAGTCTCTTGGGCAAAGTCAGTTTGGTTTCCAAGCGCAGAAGACGCAGGGCTTTTTCTTTGTGGAATGGATATGTGTGACATGAGAAATGACTTACCTTGGCTTAGCCAAGTCATTTGACTCAGAGCATCCAGTTTAGCCCACTGCATTTGTTAGTGACTGTATCATCGCATACAATCCAGGCTGTATCTCCTAGGTGTCCAAGTCTTCTGAAACCATCTTGGGTCAACTGTTAGAGGCTTTGGGAATTCTGTCGGCCATAAACTTAAATATACTATTAGCAGACTTCTGACAAGATTGAGAGCCATAAGGATTAATTGTAACTGAATAGAATTTAATAGCAGTAGTAAAAAA